>NW_007059676.1:433568-443969 GCF_000164805.1 Carlito syrichta
GGATCGCCAGAGCCCAGAAGGTCGAGGCTGCGGTGGCCGGGAGCGGCACTGCACTCCAGTCTGGGCGACAGAGTGAGACTCCAGCTCAGCCCCTCCCCACAAAAAAAATAACAACAAAAAAGTGATTGCAATGCTAGATAGATCATAATGGCAGCTTTAACATGGTAACTTTTAATATTATGGTATCATCTATTTTAACTTGATTATAACTTACTAGTACATCTAATGTGACTATAAAACAACATCTTAAAAAATAGCTACCTTGGAAGACCTTTGTTGGGATGGCATTATTTTTCTAGATGTCTGCAGCCATCAAGAGGAATGTTATTCAAATTGACATATTGTCCTCGGTGGAAGATGATACCACTTGTTTTTTGTTTTGTCTTTTTTTCAAAAATACCATGTGGAAGAAAAAAATAAACTAGTGAGGCTCATTTTATCATGTGTCTCGGATAGAGATTCCAAGGACAAAACAACTGGGAAGAAGAGAAAGGGGAAGAAGAGGATGAGGAAGAGGAGAAGGACAGAATAATTCAAATATATTGTAAAATGTGTCTTTATTCAAATAAGCACAGAATCTTCCAGATGAATACTTTGCAAGCATTTTTGACACATTTATTTAAATTTTTAAAATTTTACTTGTTACATGTTGTAATGTATAAATAGAGAATGAATCCCTTTATCATTTTGTCTCAAACACAAATACTCTCCATATCAGAACTAATAAAATGAAAAGTAATTTATTAAAATTATGAAACCTCATTAAATTGTTACTTGTATGTATGTGTGCGTGTACATGTGTGTGTTAGCATGATTGGTCTATTACCAATAACTTTCTAGGGAATAGCTCTTCATAATCTTTGTTCCTGAGGCTTGATTTCTCTTTGTATCATTCCATGTCTTTCACAATTCTAACCTCAGATGTACAAAGTAAACTGCCAAGGAGAGTGGCAAAATGCTTGTTGGAATTTCTTCCAGAGGTAGAAATTCTAGTATGATCCAGAAGAGAGAGAGATGGCCAGAGTTAACAGCACACAGACTCACTCTCCTCCTTGAAAGAGCCTTGGATGGGATGGGAATACAAATCTGTTTCCAGCTTTCTGTACTGGAGGCCATCTCCATCTCAGATATTCAGTTTCTACTCTTGCTTCAAAACCAGTTTTGTTTTGTTTTGTCTTGTTTAATGGGCAACCAAGAACCATGGCTTGAAGGGTTACTAAAGAAGTGTGGCCTCACCTGAAAGCCCTACTCCTTCCTGATAAGAGCTTCCTCTTAGGGCTTGGTAGAGGCGCCCAAACTCTGCCAATCACTTACTAGCTCTATATCTTGGTGAAAGCCATTTAACATCTCTGAAGCTCAATTTGCGAAACTGAAAAAAAAAAAGGAAGGAGAGAGGGAGGAAGACAGAGAAGAAAAAAAATTTTTTACGTGGTTGTTATGAGATAGAAAAAAAACTTACATAAAGCATTCAGCTCAATGCCCAGTACTTAAAAATTATTAAGTAAATGGTAACTATATTACTTAGTTCATGAGCAAAATACTTTTGTACATAGGGTTTATAAAAATTAAGTCAAACAAAAACAAACAAAAAAAAATCCCCACCAATTTGTGGACAGATAATTAAGTCTTATGAAGAGTTTTGTAGTTCTCTTAAATTCACCATGGAAAAAAAAAGGTTTACAATAGTCTGAGGGGGGTCGAGGTGAGACAAAACTATATAGGGAAAATAATATTTAAAAGAATAAGGCTCTTTGAAATTCATCTAAAGCATGGGGAAACTGAGTCCAGGAGGAAGTTATCCCTCACCCACGCTCACAGAGGCCTCGCCTTTGCTGGAGACCCGCTCCACCTCCTTTCGACACAGGTGGGACTGTCAGGAAGTCTCGAGTCTTCAGGGCCCAGTTCAGGCGCAGACGCCCTCATCCGCTCCGGCCCAGAATAGCTGTTTCTCTGTCCACCTCCGGGATGTCCCCAACGCGTCTTTGCAGCGCACGGTGGAGCTTCCCTGGCAGCGTCCTCTTGCTCCAGGATTGGGCTGAGAAGCACGTAGAGGAAATGGAGCAGGACTAAGGAGCACAGTCTACGGATGGCAGAGCCAGGGCGGGGGTGACACGCTCACAGGACATCTCTCGGGTCGTTCACTCTGGCTTTGAACGTCCCACTCCCGAAGTCTGGGCGAGGCATTCGGCATCCTCCTCCCTCCTTCAAAAGTCACAGAGCAGGAGCCTCAATTCCTGCCGCTGGATTCCCACGACTCCCCCAAACCGCAAAATCGACTTGTAGTGTCGCTCAGATGATCACCCTCGTCGTTTAAGACGGAATGGGACGTCGAGGGTCAAACGGGCAGTGAGACATTCATGTTCAGACCTCCGCTGCGTGACTCTGGCTCCGGCCAGCCCTCCTCCCTACCCTCCACCCAGGCACTAAAAGTGTTGCAATGTTGAGAAAAAGAGAAATGGGGGAAAAGACAAGGAAAACAAAGACGCGAGCTTTTTCAGGTTCTTTTTTTTTTTTTTTTTTTAAAGAATAGCTTCAATAGTCCAATTTTATTTTCTAAAACGTCCCACATATAAAATTTATAACTGTAGCCAAGAAGAAGGAAGGAGAACAGTTGCACCCGGGAGAAAACCAGGCAGCGCCGCCCCGTGCGGAGTTGCGCGCGCGTCTCGGGTCACCCCTCGCGCTCCTCGCTCAGGGACTCGCGGGTCTGGAGCATCCTGAACCACTACACTGTTCCCGGGGCGATCATCACCTATTAACCAGAGTTCCAGATTTGTTTTTCTTTCAAATTTCCCTAAAAAACTGTTTGAGAAAGATTATCGATCCTATTTCCACCGAGAGGGGGCCCAGGGAGGGGGTGTGCCCTGTCCTTCGGTCCCCATTAGCAGCCGGGGGCCAGAGGGGTGTAGGGAGACTCGCAGGCCAGGATCCCAGAGGTTCTGGGGGATCACCTATGCAAGTTCAGTCTTTTCTAAATTACTCTGGGCAAAAACTCCGACTATGAACCATTGAAGAAGAGGGCGACCCCTTTCAGCGCCGTGCTCAGCTGCTGGGCCTCTTAAACTAGGAAATAAATAAGCCCTGTTGCTTCTATCCAGGCAGCGACATGCCAGGACCTGGAGAACCAGCCCGGGGTCACAAGGCCACGAACGCCCGCAGCTCTCTACTTTGACTTTCTTGGGGACAAGGGTGAGGCTGTCCCCCATCAGCGCCCCCTGAGAAATTGTCACTCTAGCTGTGTGCGCCACCAGCAAGGGTGACACTGGCAAGTCTGAGCCTGAGGTGGGGTCCTCGGGGACTGGTGGGTTCAAGCGTGCCCTCATAAGTCCCAGCTTACAGAGGAACGGGCGCTCCTTTTGCTTCCGGTGGCGGGGTGAAAAGCGCACCTTGGTGACCAAAGGAGAGTCTCCAAGTTCGCAAAGGCCCAAGCTAGGGGGGCCCCCGGTGTGGAGATTGCTGGAACCTGGGCACAGTGTGTTCTACCCCTGGGGTCCCTGACCTCTGGTGCGCCGGTGCCTGGCCCGCAGTCGGTGGCCTGCTCCGTGCGCCCCAAGTGGTGCCAAGAGCGCTTCGCGCTACTTCTGGGGGCGCTGCGTCGATCCTCGCCTAGGGCGCCGCAAGCTTTTTTCTGATTTTATTCCGGAATGGATGGGTTTTTCTGCTCCCGGGTTACAGGGAACTCCCGGGGCGAGTGGAAGGGAGGTCGAGGAAACGCATTGTCTCTGTACGAGTCACGTCTGGGCGTTTTAAAACGGGAAATTGTTTTTGTTTTCTGGTTCGTTTACTGAAGAGATCACTAAACCATGACAATCCTGTTCTATCTGTGGCAACTGCACTTTTGCTGTAACATCTATTTAGTGTTGGGGGTTATGAATGCAATTTCACTCAAGCAGCGCTCAATCCTTTCTTTGGTCCACGGTGAAATGAAGCTCTCTCAAATCTTCGGCCCCCGGGGGTTCACCTTGGTGGCTCATTCCTGGCCCCGCTGGGTTAGTGACAGTTTTTCCTTCATTACGAACTAACAGTCTGGTCCCGAAGTGCGGCCATCGCTCACTTCGGACTCTGGACGGCCGGATTCACAGGGGACCCTCCACGTCTGTGACCGGGAAAGGAGGGGTTGGGGTGCCCTCCCTCTGCGAGCTGAGAACCCCCACCTCCGTGGCCACCGCCTACTCCGAGCCCTGCGGCCGCCCTCGGGTCCCCCAGCAGCTCCGGCCTCTGCAAGCGCCTTCCAGGGTGTCCCAAAGGGGAGAGATCGGACAGAGAACGCTGCTGTCCAGCCTCGACCAGCGTCCCGTCGTCCGCTCTTCCTCTCCCTTCCCCCACCCGTCCAAAGGTCACACCGTCCATCAGAGGTGGCGGTCCCCCGACTCGGCTGTCACTCCCCAGTGCAGCGGTCCCCACCGAGGGCCCCGAGTGCGCGACCCACGGCAGGTGCGGGCTTAACGGGGCGACTGAGCTCCCGGTGGGGACCCGGCCCAGGCGGGGTGAACCCGGCCCCGAGCGGCCCGTGCCCACCGTTTAGGAAGAGGCGAGGTCTCGGGTTCCCCCCAGCCCCCACCCCCCAGCCCTGGGGCACACATTCGGGTCCCCGCTGAGTGGCCCGGCACAGAGGCCAGACGGCCGGGAGAGGCAGGCCAGCCCGCGGAGGGGGCCGCCTCCAAGTTCCCGCTCAGAGAGGCGGGCGGAGGCTGCTCTTGCGGACTTCAGCCCCGGGGAACAGTGCCTGGGAGGAAAGGAGGCCGAGAAATCCGCAAACGCCCCCGGGCCCGGGCCGGGAGGAAGGGCCCGGACGGGCACGGCCGTCGGCGAGGCGGGCGAGGCCGCCGGGAGGCTGGACCCCTGAGCTTCGAAGCTGCGGATCATGGGGTTTTCTGGGGGCCCCGCCAACCCTGACGTCCTGTTGCGGTCTGTGGCCCGCAGAAAGACCAAGTGCAGACTCAGATCGACTCAAAAAGGGACACCCGGTCTGCACGAACTTGGCCCACGGTTTGCGGCGCCCGGACAGCGTCTTCCAAAATAACTTCTGCATAAGAGTGTCTAACTGCCGAACTACGAGGAGGGGGTAAGCAACCAGACACCTAATCCTCCCGGCCTCTTGTTTTTATTTTTATTAAGTGAAGGGGCTCTTTTGTGCTGTTTCGTTATTCACATTTTTGCGGCGCTGTCTTCTGATCCGCCTGCGGGGCTTGATCCCAGGGGGTCTGGACTGTTGAACGAGTCATTTGTCCCTTGCTGTCCTCTTGTTGAGCCATCTACGCTTTTTACATTTTTAAAAGAATTCTTTAAAGCCAAAAAGAAAGAAAGAAAGAAAGATCTCCGGAGTCTTGGGGGACTTTGTGCACAGAATCTTGCCCTGTCTGGTGCCTCCGGAGCTTGGGAAGCGCCGTTCTCGGGGTTCAGACACCAAGTCCCACATGCGCGCTCGCCACCCCCGTGGCCCGGTGGCCCGCCCGCGCGGGCAAGAACCGCAAATCACAGCGTGCGCGCGCGCCCCCACCGCGCCGGGTTTAGATTTCGGAGGCATCCAAGGAGCCAAGGCCCTGGCTCGACACCCCTCCTGGCGGACCCTTCCCCCTTCCCTGGGGGACTCGTGTCCCTCCCTCACACTGGATTCCGAGGAGACGCCGAGCGGCGGCGCAGGCACGAGTTTTTCTCAACCCCACGCTGGCCCGCGCTGCAGATCCCCTCGTGTCCACTAGAGGTCACTGGACCCTCGCGGCTTGCGGCGCGGCCGGCCGCCTCCCGCTCCGGAGCTCAAATTAGCCGCGCGTTAATTACCACCGAGCCCATCAAGGCGCGCTCCTCGATACAGTACCCCGGCGGGGCTTAAATAGACAACCCAGCCCAGCCAAAGCACACCTCCCCAACCCCAACACTTCCAGCATGTCCAAAATGGGAGACAGGCGCCTGAGTAACCCGGGGCAAGGTACAGTAGTGCCATCACGCTTTAACTTTGGTTCTGTGGGGCTTGCTAAGTGGCGGTGAAGACCACGTCCTGGGCGAGCGCAGGTGCGGGGCCTGGCTCTCCTCTCCGCGGCCGGGCAGCGCGCGTTCTGGGCGCACGCCTCTCCAGCACCGGCGCCACGGGGGAGGCGGGGCGCAGGTCCGCACCGGCCTGGGCGCACGCGGACGTCGAGGGCGGCTATGGATGAAGGCTGTGGAGCAGACGAAAATGCCCCAATGCCTCGGACGTCGGGAGAGGAAAGGAATAGAAACGATGACGTTTCTCATGCCTTTCGCTGCGGGATGGGGAAGAGAGGAGACGGTGGAGGTGGACCCCAGGAACTGACGCTGGGGATTTTATCGCGGGAGTGAGGGGGCGCCTGCGGTGTCCCGGGAAGGGGACACTCGACGAGTGTGCGGGCATTTTTGTAGTTTTTTGTTTGTTTGTTTTTGCTTTGGTTTTGTTTTTAAGATCCACACGAAGCTTGGGGTGTAGATTTTATTTTATTTTTTATTTTTCCTCCAAAGCCCCATATGCATTTCGCAGTATGGACTGGGGAGACTGAGTCAGGTCGCCGAGGCCTCAACGAAATCCTTAAGAACTGCCTGAAACGAAGCCCGGGTACATTCCAGCAGCTCTGCCCAAGTGATATTTGTCAATCGCCTGCCAAGTTCCTTTGACACGGTGTCCTAGTGGGTGCAAGAGAGCTCTGAATTATTTTGAAGAAAAAAAAATCTTGGGAACGTTCATTCTGGTTCTGAGGAATTTACATGGCTCGAGGCCTTTTGCCTTAGCGGGAAGGAAGTTTGAGGAGGAGGATTGCGGATTCCTTAGGAGTTTGGGGACTGACCTTTTTTTTAATGATGGGGTCATTGCTGCGGACCCCAAAGACCTGGACTGCCAGGCCTTTGGGAAAGCGGTATCCAGCGTGACCATCACCGTTTACCCCAAATGCTCAGCCATAGGCGCCAGGCGCCCGGCGCGCTCTCATGGCTGGACGGGGCTTCTCTTGAGTCGGTGTAAGGGTGACCATTGTCTACCTTCGGGGAACGGAGGCGGCCTAGGCGGGGTGCCGGTTGCGCCCTCGTGCTAGGCCACGCCGTGGGCAGCTCGGCGGCCCGCAGCAGCGGCGGCTAGGGAGAGGACCGGATGGGCAGGGAGAGCTTCCGCCCCCCTCCGCCCCCCACCCCGGCAGGTGCGAAGTCCACTCCCACCGAGGCTGGAGGAGCCTCCCCAGGGAGCCCCCAGCTCGGGGAAGCAGGGCTGTCCGATGCCCCCCGAGGGAGCTCTGGAACTTTGAAGCCGCGGAGCTGTGTTTGTGTTCGCGGCCCGGAGTGACTGGGGAGCCACTGGTGAAGCGGTGAAGCGTCCCCTCCAGGACTCAGCTCCTTTACCCCCGCCCCCAGCCCCGGCGAGGGGCCGCCCTCCAGCCCGCTCCGTTTCTCTTCGCCTTTGCCCAAGGCTTGGGCGCTGCGGAGACCGCGGTCCCGGCCCGAGCAGCCGCCGGAACCGGATTCCGATCTAGGGCAGGCACAGGTGTCAGCCTGAGTAGGCATTATGTCTTGGACTTGGCAGCGCGAGCACTTACCTAACGGAATTAAGGAGGGTGGGGTTTCTTTTCTTTCCTGGTCCTTTTGCTTTTGACTACATCGGCTCAGGTGTATTCGATCTGCAGCAGCAGGTGTTAGTTGAGGAAGTGACCGAGCTGGACCGCGGCGAGGTCAAAGCGCTCCCAGCGCGACCTGGGGCAGGCCTGGGGACCAGCCCCCGGCGTCCTCTCCCGGAGCGCTCACCTGGGGCCAGCCCCGCGCAGGGCCCTGAATGCCAGGGCCAGGGCGAGGCCGGGGCAGTCCCGCTCACTTTGTTTTCTGGCCAAAACCCCATGGGTCGAAAACGAGGGGTTCCGTTCCGTGGCGGTTCGTCTTTAATTAGCCTGCCGATCCCCCGCGAATGTGGTTGCGTGTGAGTTTGGACACAACATCAGGAGATTCTAGGTAAAACGCCCTCGCAGCGACAGGGCGTCCCACCACATGGAGCTGGTCCCGACCCCTTCTAAGGTGCACAGCCCCGGGACTCAACGTCAAGTCAAATTTTAAAAACATGTTACCCATTTGGGTCTGCTGTGGAAGGGGATTTCATACAGCCAGTCTCCACTTTACGAAACAGGTGCAAAAGAAAATGCGGGAGTGTGGACGTCTCCCTCTCCAGGCGTCAGTCGTTCGCCTGCGGACACTGAACGGTCGCCGTCCTGGGATGTGACGCGAAGGGCCGATTTGGAGACCTTGGAGACCTAAGGAGACGTTTGTACCTTCAAAAGTCAAACGCCCAGTCTTGGGGAGCGGGCTTTACTTGAGATCATAAAAGAGAGTAATTTGTAAGTGACCAACTCGAAGGCAACATTTAAATCTCTGAAAGGAGCACTCGTGAAAGGGGCTAAAAATGTGAAAAACAATCTCTCGGAGAATCCAGGCGGTGTCTATGACGACAGTGACCAGAGGCTGGAGTCTGAGTGGTTATTTGCAGGAGAGATGGGAACTTGTCCCGACTCCTTAACTCGGACTGAGAATTCAGCCAAAAAACTCATACCTATAAAGACTCCAGTGGCGGCTACACAAATAACAATATTTTTTTCTGGACTAACTCGGGTCTGCAGAAGTACTGCCAGAACGCTGGTGATTTTTTTTTTATAGTGATATTTACATGACCTGGAAGTGCCCCGTATTTCTCTGTTTATTTGTAGCACAACCCCATGCCATGACTGCCTATAAATGAATTTTTTTTTAATCTTGTATGTAATAAGCCGGGATAAGTCCAACACCTACCGATAATTTTCTTTTTACAAAAGTTTAAACGAGCCTCATTAAATATGTCATGGTCAAAACGGTTTATTCTTGTTTTATTCTTGTTTTCCCTGCTGCTGTCAAAACCAATGATGATCACGGCAGCCCTCAGCAAAAGGAACCAGGAAGCAGGACCCTCCCACACCCCCCCACACCCCCTTTTTAAAAAACGCACATGAGTTTCTTGTGAATCCCATTTGCTGGGTCCTGTCTTGCAGCTGAAGATCCTGTAGTGATCTGGGCAGGGACCAGGCCCACACGCAGCTGTCTGTTCCTGGGTAGAACTTGGAGACAGAACTAAATTATCTTGCCAACAGGACAAAATGATTTTGCCCAGAGTCAGGTTGTGTTAACGTTCCTCTCTAATCATGTAGTGCTTAAAAGGTTGATTTAAAGCACACTTCTGGGTGCTGGCACCCTAGAACCAGCTGCATTTAGGAGTCTTTTCTTGAGTCCTTCTAGGAGATTCCACACCTAGGAAGAGTGGCGGGTTGTGCATGGTCGGGGAGTCAGTGGTGACTGGGTGCCCAATTCAAGCCCTCAGGCTAGTAAAGAAGAGGAAATCTCCCAGGTTGTAGATGATTTTAAATGGGGGGTGGGGAGAGGAGGGGGGGAGTGTGATGTATGACGTTGTTTAAAATATGAAGAAAAGTTTTGCAAACTGCCAAGTTCTACTTCAGCACAACCCAAAATTTCATTTGTCCTCCTTTACTTGTCAGATAATAAATTCCTTTTTTCACATAATTGTTCTGCAAGTCAGAGCTGTACCTGGCTAAACTTCTGTAGACTCCAATCCCGAGGCCTCCTCAGAACCAGTACTGACTAATCAATTTAAAGAAAGATGGACAAATTCTCAAAAATTAAATTAAATAAGAAGCAACTGTTAAACAATGAAAAGTAAGGGTTTTATCTCCACCACGCCACTATGCTGAACCCTGGACGATGCCCTGACACAGACGCCCGCTTCTCAACTTGAGGCTGGTCCACGGAGACCGAACCCGGCGCAGTACCGGAGCTGGAGGGGGCGGGGGGCGAGGGGTGGGCGCCCAGGCAGAGCGCGTGCTCTCGGCGCACCGACCCGCCGGTGCAGGCTGGACTGAGGTCTGCGTGCTTCCTGCTTCCTTTCTCATCTCCGCCGCCCAAATGAATTTTAAAAACTCTACTGGGGTTGGGCAAAAAGGATCCTTATTTAATATATTGGGTATCCGGCTCATTGTGCCGAGGGGAAATATTTTTATGTGCCTACCACTAACGTAATTTTCAAAAGATGCAACTTTGTTCTCTTTTCTTTCAAAGCTATAGTGGGCACAAGCTAGCAACAAAGTATCATTCTTATTGAAAATCAGATCTGGCCGGTAAATGGGTCAAGAAAAATGCCAAATGTTCAATAATACAACGTTCAGAGATTCTTTATGCCACAGGATACGTGTGTGACTCCATAACAACAATAATCTCCTAACCAAGTATACAAATGCCTAGTTCACCAACCATCGAGTAGTTTTACTGGAGTGGGAGAAGAAAGATGGCTATCGTGATATCATTGTTATTATTTAAATTAAGCCGCCATGGGAGAATATAATTGTTAATAAAAGCCTTCTTCTCCACGCCCCTCAA
>NW_007059676.1:443989-445293 GCF_000164805.1 Carlito syrichta
TGCCATCTATGGTGAAAGTAAGCAGAACTGTGTCGATCCAGCAGCCTACAGTATAACTAATGTCGCACCCATAGGTCAGCGAGGAAATACAGAAGAAAATATCTGTATTTAGGAACAGTGGTTTAAGAAAATATATACTTAAGAGTTTGGGGTACCCGTGTTGAAACTTTTCCTCTTTCTGAACGTGTGCGTCCGAGTGTGCATATGCAGAGAGAGCTCTGTAAACGGGCCGTGTGCACCCTTTGTAGCATCCTGGCGTTGGTACAGGAGAGACTGCCATGTAATCTTTCCGTGAATCTGGTTTAATACATTTAACAGAGAACTAATGGGTCGTCTATGCCGACCAGCATGTTGCTATTTCTAATCCCGTCGTCACGTACTGAAGCGGTTTCGTGAGAGTCTGAGGGTTCCACCTTTATCTGTCGTAGATGCCCTTGTTCTAAGAAACCGTTCAAACCACTATGGGTTCCTGAGCATTACTAAAATGCGTCCCCGTCTCTCTCTCTCTCTCTCTCTCTCTCTCTCTCTCTCTCTCTCTCTCTCTCACTCTAACTCCTCTTTTCTTTTCCCTTCTGCCTATTTTCATCTTACTTAATAATAATCATTAATAATAATAATAACAATTCTTACTAGATGGAAACTCGATTGAAATGACCCGGTGAGCTCCTCCTTGGTTGGTCCCTGCTGCAAACTGTGACCTTAGATGTTGGATATGGTGGGACTTGGTGGTGGATTCCCAGCTTCCAGAGCTACTTTTTCAGACAGGGATTTTACCTTCTTTCCCCCCTGCAGTGTGCGCTCGGCGCGCGGACACCAACACACACACACACACACACACACACACACACACACACACACACACACACACACGGCTCTATAAACACGCTGGGGTGTGTGGGGGGGTGGGTGCCCCGATGTGACCAGAGGCTCAGAGGCTCAGGCCAAGCCCGGGCGCTGGGGACGCCGTCCGCGCTGGTAGCGCCGGCTCCGGGGGCCAGCAGCGGGGAGGGCACGCGGTCTGGGCGAGGGTGCGGGCGCTGTGCGGGCCTCGGCGCCTGTGTACACGCAGGGGAGGACGGCCAGGTTCCCGGGAACGAGATCAAAGTTTCGCGGAGCTGGGATCCACCCCTGGACAGCCACTCTCATACAGGCCGAGAGAGCTAGGTGGCTGGATCCCGTGTGTGGAACGACCTCGCGCGCCCGGTTGCCATGTTGGAGACCGCGCAGGGGGTCCCGCAGCGCGGGCTTTTGTACCGCCCCGCCTCGGCCGGCCGCGAGCTGACGCACCGGTCCCGCGGGACGCT
>NW_007059676.1:445313-445798 GCF_000164805.1 Carlito syrichta
CTAGGTGACTGGAGCCCGTGTGTGGAGCGGCCTCGCGCGCCCGGCTGCCAGGTTGGAGACCGCGCAGGGGGTCCCGCAGCGCGGGCTTTTGTACCGCCCCGCCTCGGCCGGCCGCGAGCTGACGCACCGGTCCCGCGGGACGCTGGGGGCGTCGCGCGGCGGCTGGGTGGGGAGCGATTCATTTCTCGCCTTCCCATCCCAGCCCATCGTGGGCTACTCCACCCAACCCCTCCCGTCCCTCCTCCTCCTCTTCCTCCTCCTCCTCCTGCACCGACGCCCGCACCACCTTCCGATTCTCCACCTCCTCTCATCTTCCTTCCCCCTCTCCTCCCTCCCGCCTCCTTCCTCCCTCCTCCTCCCCCTCCCTCTCTCCTCTGAATAAGCAAGCTTTTGCCTCTAAAAGTCACAAGTAATCCTCGTGTGTGACAGAGAGAGAGAGAGAGAGAGAGAGAGAGAGAGAGAGGAGGAGGAGGGAAGAGAGAGGG
>NW_007059676.1:445890-446450 GCF_000164805.1 Carlito syrichta
CCCCCCCCCCCCCGGAGTTCCCTACCTGGCAGGGTCCAGCCCCCGCCCATAGAAGGGCACTCTTACCTGGGGCTGCTCAGATAATGATGAAAATGGGGGTGGGGTGCGGGCGGAGGCTGTGCGCCCCGGAGCCTGGACCCAGGACCTTCTCCCCGGGCACCTTGAGCGTCCAGCCACGCGGCCGCGGGGGCTTCCAGCTCCCCGATGGCCTTCCCCTGCCGGGCGCTCTACAGCTTCCTTCTTTTACACGCCCGAGTGCAAACGAGCCCCCGCCCTGCCACGAAGTGAGCGTGTGCGCCCCTCTCAAATCTTGGAGAGGAAAGTTTGGGAAGGCGGGGGCTGCGCAGCCCCGCGGCGTCCCGTAGCCTAAACGGGAAACCCTAAACCTGCCCAGAAAATTAATAGCATCCCCTTTTCCTTAAAAAAAAATTGTACCTTTAACGAAAAATTATATGTATTCCAAAAAATTATTGGATCACCAAGGCTGATCAGCTGCTGATGACCTACCAATAAGCTTTTTAACACACACGCACATCCACGCGCGCGCGCGCGCGCGCGCA
>NW_007059676.1:446580-450114 GCF_000164805.1 Carlito syrichta
CCGAGAATCCAGAGGGAGTCCGAAGGCTTTTAAACGTGTAGCGGCTGTGTGCATGTCCCCCCGTGTGCGGAGGGCAAGGGAGGGGGCCGCGGGGCGCGCGTCGGCTGGCGTGTTCTCTGTGCCTGTGTGTGTCGTGTGTTGTCAGCTGGCTCCGGTTTCTAAGCGCTGAGCGCTGCCAGGGGCGGGGGCCGGCCTCCACCATGCACCTCGGCACCCTAGTGGCGAAACAGGACTCATTTGTTTGGTGCAGAGTGGTGACGACCTAGAAGAGACTGGAGTGTGGTTAGGTCGGCCCCCTGCCATCCATTACACCTGCGGCAGATGGCTAGAGTGGTGGAACGGTTTTGTTTGCCGAGATCAAGAAAAGAGAAGGAGGGGGGGAAAGCCAGAGCCTCACCCCACTCCAAAGAAGTGCCATAAAGAGCCAAAGAAATGAAAGCGACCATGTACCTACCCGCAACCGCAATCGTGTTGCAGCCTTCTGTGAGGGAACCTGGACGTGTTCGTGACCTTGGTATCTAGCAGCGATTGATAACGGCAGGATTTTAGGTCTAATATTTTATTTCAAATGTGTTTTTGATGAAATGCCCACTCCTCCCTACACACACACACACACACACACACACACACACACACACACACACACACACACACCCCTAGCTCCAGTCAGATGCATACAGGTGTCCTTGGAGTTCTACTCCCTGAAGCCAGACGCCGCTGAGACGGTACAGGTTCTAGACACAGGCAGCCTCTCCCCAATCCCCAAACCCTGTCTTCCATTAGGCCACTAGCTTCCACACACCAGGCCCCCTCCCTAGACAACTATCTAGCTGAGATTAATTAGGTTTCATATGGAACCCCCTCGCTTTCACACGCAGTGCCGTGCCTTTTTGATCGATATTTCCATCCGCAGTCCTTTCCCTCTTTCAGGCGACTCAACAAACAGGAAGGGAAGTGCACACACCCTCCCAGGCAGCCAAGGGAGGGAGGGACAAGGAACACAGACACAGTCTAATGACAGTTTAGCCTATCTTCTATTCCCTAATTTTCTTGCTAAATGAGTGGAATTAAGAGGTAAATATATCTGGGGGGACCTAAACAGAATGAAAAGCCTTGTTGCCATGCTGACTCTCCGCACACATCACTGGAACCTCCATAAACGTATACGTATATGAATATGTTTATTCATATTTCTTGTGAAATAAGATATTTCATTGACCTCATTTTCTGTACTAAACGGGAAACATTTCTATTAGAGTTTAATACATTACTTACTACTTTGGGGTGATTAGTATGCAGATAAATTCTACCATTTTGGACACATAACTTTTATCTTCTTTAATGCCAAATCTACATTTTTTTGTTAGTGACACCAAAGAATATCAAACAATGAGAACCCATTCTAGCTAAGATTTTTGAGTCACAAATACAGCTAAATTCTACAAAGAAAAAAAGAAGGACAACATCAACCCCCGAGTTCTTCAGGGTTCCTTCAATATCCAAAGCCATCTATGAACTGGGCTTGGTTGATGGGTGCTTGTTGTGTGCTCAATGTAATTTTTTTTCTATAATCATTTTCTTTTTCTATGAAGATTTCCATGTTACAGGGAGAGCGTTGGCATTGGTATGCAGTGGAAAACAGGATTCACTGAGGAAAATACCATTAGGGTATACCCTGTTTCATCATTATTAGTAACATGGGCTTGCTCATACATCACACAAATTACTGAGGGTCTGTTCTGAGATATGAATTCATATATTGCCAGAACACATTCAGATCCACTTGTAGAACAATGTTTAAAAAGAGTAAATACTTGCAGAACTGAGTTGAAGAGCAGGCATCTTGAAACTTTTAGTGATTTTGAGAGAGAGAGAGAGAGAGAGAAGATCTGATCTAAAACTCTTGACTTTAGGGATGTGAAGAACTTTCAACTGTATTTAAATAAAACAGAATTAGCAAACTTTTGCAATTGTAGAGAACAAAGAAAAAAATTCACCCTAACAAGGCCCTCCCCACCTTCTGCTCAAAACACTTTAGACCCTAATCCCAGGCACTATCTAAATCTAAGGGAAATAATTTCCAAATAGTTTCCAATAATTTCCTGAACTATGAATTTTTTTTTAATTATTTAATTCTGAGATTTGTTAGTAATGTTTTATATGGAAATCTCAAGTATTCACATGAGTTCAAACACCCAAATCTTTTAAGGACAAGGAATACGTCTTAATATTTGATCAGGTTGGTTTCAGAATTGCACTCAGTCGAGTTTCTTAGGCCCTAGTCTCGGAATTTGGCAGGGGAACAGGAAGCATCCAAGGGAGCAAGGGAGAAAAGAAAGCTGTGGTCCCTCCCTCCTTCATCCTGCAGGGACCAAGACACCACATCTCCTCCTCATAGGAAATGGCTATTTGCTATTTCAGGAGAGACTGGGTAAGGAGATCCAGATACACACGAATTACTTTTTTTTTCCATCCTCAACCTTGCTAGATTTTTGTCAGATCTGCCACCTTTTCAACCTCTCCTCGTTCCCCACCAGAAGCCAACAATCGAAGCCATTTGGCAGGACACATACATATACATATATGTATATATACATAGGCCTATGTACTTAAAATAGACATTTTAAACATATGTACCTTGATAAATATGTGCTTTCATATATATGCTTTAATATGTGTGTACTCTTAGGTCTCAACAACATCACAACACCCCAAATTTGTCTTGGTCGCAGCAGTAATTAAGAAGATCATAGTTCATAGAGAAAAGTCACCAAATCTCAACTCGCGGCACAGCGCGAGCACTGAAGGGGCCCAGGACAGACAGGGGGGCTCCGCCGGCTCGCGTGCCGGGTGCCAGACTCGGTGTGTGCGTCCCTGTCCTTGAATCGCACATTTCCCCGCTTGAGGGAGAAGAATGAACTCTTTTCTGCTCCTAATTTGTAAGGATATCATCTTTAGTCCATGCTGAAATGCGGATGGTGGTGAAGAGGCCTGGGTCACCAACGCGAGGAGGTCAGGGCTCCGACCTCTGCTTGAGTCTATCGCATAAAACCGAGGGACTGTGACCAGCCTCGTCTGCGGGTCCTCCGTGTCCTCAGAAGAAAGGGCGTGTGTATGTGTGTGTGTGTGTGTGTGTGTGTGTGTGTGTGTGCGCGCGCGCGCGCGCGTCTTCTGAGCCATCCTGCAGTCTTTCGGGCATCTCGAGAAGCGGTAGCTTTGCCGTTCCCAGAGCGGAAGCGGCCTAGGGCTGTCCCCATGGCTTGGGTGTATGGTCCCTAAGGCCTCCCAAGGCGCCCGGCACCCCCAGCCCAGGGCCGTCCGGACGGACCAGGCACGGTACCCGTGCGGCCAGTAGGTGTCGCTGTTCCCCTGCGGCGGGAGCCAGGAGCCCGGCGCTGGCCCCAGTGCCGCTCAGCCCTGAGCGCCCTGCAGGTTCACCGAACCACCGGAGCTAGGGAGAGAGGCCCGTGCTCTCCGCCCCCTCCCGGGACCGCGACCTGGCTCACCTGGCCACCACTGCAGTGACACTGGCAG
>NW_007059676.1:450134-451425 GCF_000164805.1 Carlito syrichta
AACAGTGGGCCCGACGTCAGCGGTTCCCAAAGGGCCCTCCTGTCCCTTCCCGCGCCGCGGGCGGCGGAGGGCCCTGAACGCGTCCTAGTGACACCCCAGACCGGAATGCGGGACCGGGGAAGGTTCCACCGGCTCTCCATGGGCTTTAAAAATAAACAAGAGGTCGAAAGCTCAGCTTCGTGAGAGCAGGCCACAGAACGAGTGGATGGGCTTCAATATGCTTGCCTTTAACAAGAAAAGAGACGTGGACCTGGCCACATGCGTGGGCCACACGCCGCCTCGCACACACGCGCGCACGCGGACGTGCTGGGTCCCCGCCATCGCCGCCCCCGCCCCCAGCCCGGGAAGGAGGCAGTGTTCGTTCAGAAGGTGGTTTCTTCCCCCAGCGTCGCTGGCCCAGTCTGATTTCCCCTTGGGAAACAAACCTGGCAGTTAGCGCGTCTTGGGCGTCTACGTGGAAATTCTAAGGATTGAGAATCCTGCGCCTTCTCGGCGTCCTGCGGCCCCTGCCTTGGGCCTTGGGGTGCCGCGTAGAGACGATTAATCAGAGGTGTTCTTTTTGTGTGTGTTTCAAAAGAAAGGCGTTTGGCTGGTGAACACTGAGGGGAGACGTTGACATCCTATAGGTGACTGGGGATTTTAGGACGATTTCGATTGTTTTGTGCGGGGAGAATCCTGGGCTCTGACTTGAAGACCCAGAGAGGAAGGTCCCTTTGCCTACGCCAAGTGCAGAGCTTCGTGTTATCCAAAGAGTTGGTGTGCAAAAGGGAACTGGCTGTGTATTTAAATTGACGTCTAAAATCCTATCTTCAGTCAACACGTGGGGGACATTTTGCAGGGAGGTTTTTAAAAGAGCCACACTTTATCTGTAATTGTTGGCAAAAAGTATAGATTCGCGAAGAGGAAAAATGCCACCTTCAGATATCACACAGGAAGAAGCACAATATTCTCACTGAAAACCCACTCTATTTCGGAACACATGTGGATCCTGGGCCAGGGCAGCAGCCTCCCTGTCTCGGAGGACAGGAGTCTTCAAGGCAAGCCCCGCTTTTTTGATCTTGAGGTGGCCGGCGTCCCCTCTAAATGCCATGCCTTTTGCCGCGTTTCATAGAACTAGCTCCTTTCTGCGAAGCCCTGATTCTGTTATACAATTCAAAACAATTATTTCTGATTGAGACGACAAATTAATCATTGGGTGACGCGGTGGCGGTGAGGAGAAACACGTGTCTAAGGCGAGGTTGTGAAGTTCAGCCCGGTGGTATTTTTAGCTGGAAAGTCCAAATCCAGATAT
>NW_007059676.1:451904-455695 GCF_000164805.1 Carlito syrichta
CTCTGCCCTGGCACCCAGCGAGCCAGCGAGTCACCCAGCCACGGGTCCTCGGGGTAAGCCACAGCGCGCACACGGCAGCGACGGTGACGGTTCGCACGCTTCGGGGTCCTACCATGCGCCAGTAAGGGAGATTAGAAACAGAAAAGGAGATTACAGAGAGATCAGAGATAAGAGGTGTACCTCTCTGTGTTCCTTGTCACACAGCGCGCGCGCACACATACACGCGTCTGTACATACATGCATGTTCAGACAGTCGTGCATGCACACACTCCTCGCCACTGCCATGGAAAGGGAGGCACCGACACTCTATGCCCTGCACCGTGGCGGGTGTGTTTGTCCGGATCCTGCATAAAGGCGGGCAGGTGTGGACGAGAACCCAGGCAGGCACAAACAGCAATGCACGATTTAATTGCAGTCAAACTCAAAGAGACGATTTAATTGCAGCCAAACTCAAAGAGACATGTAGCCTGCTGAATGGTCTCACTCAGTCAGGTGCACCCCAGAAACCAGCAATCCTGCAACCAGTTGTGGAATCCTGCAATTATTCATAAAATGTGCTGAAAATGTACTTTAGGCAACGTAATCTTGCTATATATGGTAAGGTAAGGGCGAACCTGAAGGATGAGTGTGTTGCCGTTTTTTCATGTTTTACGTGTAGCCATCTGACCACTTTTTATTGGGTGACATATCATATGAGCACTTTGGTGTAGGCTTGGAAAAACTACAGCCTGAGGTAAGGCTGGAAATGCCATACGAATTAAGGGTGCTAAAAATGGTTGCTGGGTAGTCCAGCATGAAAGACGGAATACAGCTGTGGGTTTGAAATGGGGGGCCATACATGTAAATATTTATGCATGAAAGCCATTGGGGAGGGCCGAGTCCTTCCCTGAGTATCTGTGCAGGTAAGTCATTCATAAGAAAACTAATTACCTGTGCATGTACTTGGACCTGTTTAATTGAATAAGCTGTTTGTGTGTATATTTGCTGTTCTTTGTGGCTATGCAATTGTGGATCGAGTCTTTTTAATATGATAGCTTCAGGGAAATTTTAAGAGTGGAATTATAAGACTGGAATATATATGTCACACACACACACACACACACACACACACACACACATTTTTTCCAAAAGCCCTCGTGATGAATAGCTAGATTACCAGGAAGGAGAATCTGAACCTATAAACAAGATTACCATTGCTTGAAATCTAACTCAAGGCCTGTATATTTGAGGGCATATCAACCAGCTTAACACAATCAACTGTTTTATTTGTGTATTTGTTTTCATTACAAGAATTAAGGATGCTTTTCAATCAAGATAATGTACCTTGTTTCCAGCCATATTAAGATACAAATGAAACTCAATAAATTTCGAATGCAGCAGATAAGGTGCAACATACAACATGGTTGAAAATGTCTTCCTTGCAAAAGGCTGTCCATTGCTGTGTCTACACATTTTAAAATAGATTTTTTTTTTGCAATAAGAAATGCTAGAAAGCAATAGGGCGGTGGATGCCGCACCTCTCTCAGTCAATCAGCACATACATTCTTTAGAAATCTTTGGAATCACTTCACTTATACATACATTATCTCCAAAGCACTGGCCCCAAACGGTGTTTCTGCTAATAGGAAGTTAATTAGACAATCAAACTTTGAGCCTTGAGCGATGGGCATTACAGCCCATCGAGGGATATGTCAGGGGGAAAAAAAAATGTGTCTTTTCTTTTATGACTAAACCAGTAGGTAATACAGCTGGCATTGCATACATGACAGATGTGCATATTTGTAACCTTAAGTAAACAGAAGCAGGGCGGTAACTGTGTATATTATCTAGCAAGAGACAGCAGCAGACACTCGCCAAAATAATAATAATAATAATAATAATAAAGACAGAAAGGGACAAGAGAGACAGATAGACATAATAAAATACCAAAAAATAGGGGGGAGGAGAACCAAGAAAACGACACAACCTGAAATTTTCGCGAATTAAAAAATGCAAATATACCTTTACATATGCATCAGCATTAAAAATAATACACGCTGGAACCAACAGGAGCGGGAGCAGGAGGAGGAGGTGGAGGAGGAGGAGGAGAGGTGGAGGAGGAGAGGAGGAGGAGGACGAGGAGGAGGAGGAGGAGGAGGAGGAAAGAATGGAGGCGCCGCGGAGCCCTGATTATGCATGGGCTGGAGCTGCCTCCTCTAACCTGTTCTTCTTCGAGCCGGGCAGCCGGCGGTCCTCAGCCGCCCACAGAACAGGAGCCGAAACAACCGTTCCCGAAGGCTACAGCGTTTATTTTTCTCTTTTGGGGGGTTTTGGCGGTTGTTTCAGGGGCTCGCCAACTGGCCCCTTTAATTAAAAGCTTCAATAAAAGGCGATCGCGCCAGGAATGCACCCGCTCCTCTCCGCGCAGGATTTGCATATTTTTTTAATGCCCTAATTTCCTTGATGTATGTAAATGTAGCCGGACGTAGAGGGAGACAGGGAGCTGACGTCAATGGACGTGACCTCGCAGCTAAACCTTGAACGTGAAGCCGGGATGGGGGAAAACACGGAGCGGCAGCCGGCGGAGCCCGAGAGCGCGGGCGGCGGCCGAACCCGGCCGCAGGTGCCGGGGGGCTGGGACGGCCCCGGGGGAGCACGAGCGATCTTCTGCTTTCTGCATTGCACGGCCCCCGGCCTCGCCAGAATTTCTCCTCCTGCGTCTCCAGCCCCACCAAACACACGTTCTTTTGCTTCCCGCAGAAAAGCAGCACACCCCAAAATAACAAGCCCAAACAACAGATACACCCAATCAGATCCCCAAATGTTTGAGTCCCTTGCTCGGATAGCTTATCAGAAAGAAGACTCGGACATCGGAACATAAGGGTTTTGGGGGTATTTTTTGTGTTGGCATCTCTCCACAAGAAGAGGAGGGGGAGAATACAGACAACAGCAAATCACTCCTAAAACACGATAACGACACGTGTGCCCTGTAGGGAGAGGTAAATCGCCCAGCCGACCGGTGGGGGCTTCTGTTTCGGTACCTGTTTACCTGTGCACTTATGCGCGCCGGCTTCATTAGCAGCAGGGTCATGAGCGCGCGTTCTGATGCGATGGGAGTGGCGTGTGTGTGTGTGTGTGTGTGTGTGTGTGTGTGTGTGTGTCTGTAGATGCTTGGGCTGCTGAGCCCCGAGGCAGGCGTTCTGAGCGCGAGGAGAAGGAGAGATCCGTCTTTCCTTAGCCATGTCTGGGACTCATATGCGGAGCCTACTAGGCCGAAGCTCCCAGCTAGGGTTCGAGCGCGCCCCTTTGGAGCGAGAGGCCGAATGAGGCTTCCTCTGAACAGCCAGGCCCTTCCTGCTGCTTTGTCTGGGGAGGTGGAATTAGGGTGTGAGCTGCGCCGTAGCCGCCGCCCTGCCGGATCTGGCGTGGGGTTTTTCACCCGGAGCTCGGCAGGCTGGTCGCGGAGGCAGCGCCTACCCGGGACGCGACAGGGAGGCCTCGAGCCTCTCCTCCTTCCGCCCGCACCAGCGTGAGCGCGCCCGCGGTCGGGCGGGAGCCCCGGCATCTCCCGTGCACACGCGCCCCCGCCCCTGCTCGCCACCCTTCCCCGGGCGGCCGAGACAGGTCCCCGGATCTTCTGAGCGGGAGCGCAGGGCTGAGGGCAGGCGAGGCCCGGGCGCCGGAGGCCGCGATGTCGGCACCACCGCCTGTCCCCGGATGCCCAGGCCGCGGGCTTCTCGCTCCCCCGCGCAACCCAGCTTTGTTTTCCTGCCATGCTCGCGGCCACCGCACCCCGCGCCCGCGAGGAGCGT
>NW_007059676.1:455715-469137 GCF_000164805.1 Carlito syrichta
CGTCCTCCCGCTGCACTTGGCGGGAAAGCTCCGGGCCGCCGGCGGGGCCGCGCGCCGGCGGCTCCCTCCGCCGCCTCCCGCTCCCCCCGGGGGGCATTTACATACGGGCCCCTCGTCTGGGTGTTCACGGCTCCCCCCACCCCCGCCCCCGGTCGCACGCGCGCAAGCTCGGAACGGCGCCCCGGCATGCAGGCACCCGCGCCCGGCTGCGGCTGCCCCTGGCGCGAACACGAGCCCGGGGACAGGCGACCTCGGCGGGACAGATTCCTGCACCGTCTCCCGCCCCCCGCGCCCACACCCCTGACGGCCTCCCCGCTCATGTTGCAGGAAGCCCACCTCCCCCCCCAAGTCCCCTCCCTTCCCTCCCTGCACACTTCCACCCCCGCCCTCCCACATCTCTCTCTTTCCTTGGAACGAACACACACACACACACACACACACACACACACACACACACACACACGCTTTTTCTTTCCTCTCAAATAGATAACCCCTATGGTGCGGCCCTGGTACCTTTAGAATAGCTCTGGAGTTTCGAGAAATCTTTATAATGTACTGCGTGTCTTTAGCCAAACACATTTAACAACCACAACAAAAAGAGGGGGAGGAGTGAGGAAGGGGAAATTGAACCAAAAGACTTTCTTAAAAAAAAAAAAAGTCTGTAAGTCAAAAGGTCATTCTCCAAGTTTGTAAATAAAATTGCAAGGGAAGTCCTTAAAAAAGAAAGGAGAGGAGAGAAGGGGAAGAAAGGTAGAAAGACCTACAAGTTGCATAAAACGGTGCATTGGAAAAACAAGACAGGGTGATTCTTTTAAAAATGAGTTTTAAGAAACCAAGAAAGGAGAGGAGGGGAAAGGACGAAAGACGAAAAAGAGGGGAAATAACATACAAGGTAAAAAAGGCAAAAGAAGTTTCCAAAGAAATATATGCTTTGCATCCTTCAATAGGAAAATGTAGCCATTGCCCTCCTTCAGAGGAGACATTTCTAATTTGTTCCGTCTGCCAGGAGGGGACTATGAGAGGTTTGGGTGCAAATTCATTATCTCTGGCAACGCAGAACGTAGTGTGGGGGCTGAAAAAGACCGTGGCAATGGATGAACAATAGGTCTTCAGTTCATCAGTAACAAAAGCAGTGGGGAAATTGGTTGAGTTTCAGAGCACGTCCTCCTCGGCAGAGGGGGCTGGACTAGACCTTGGACAGCCCCCCCAAAAACTTGCCAAGCCTCACACACACCACTTCACTCTCCACTCAGAGGCTCAGGGAGCAAGTGCCTGGCGTGGGGGGGAAAAGTTGCCTTTTTTTCTCTCTCTCTCTCTCTCTCCTTGGTCTTTTGCACCCTTCTCTCTCCCCGGAAGGGAAGACCCGTTTAAACTATTTTAGACGCAATCAAGCAAGAATCACCATGTGGAACTGAGCGCCAGTTTTAAACGTGCTAAAAAGAGGAATGTTCTGAAATTTTTTTTTTTTTTTTTTTTTTTTTTTTTTTTTGAGAGACGCCGAAAGGAGCCTGTGTGTGTGCTGCGGCCGCGCGGTGGTGACTCTGGATCTTGTCTTCTGGCCGGCGCCTCGGTTCCTGCCCAGCTGGATTTGGGGGGCGACACTGCCTGGCGCGGGAGACCAAGTGAGTACCGTGGCGACCCGCAGGCTGCAGCTTGGCCGGCGTGTGGGGCCAGCGGTGCCCGCCGCGGCCCCGCACCCGTGTCCTCACCTCGCCCGCGTCCACACCTCGCCCGCGGGCCGATGCCCGCCGAGCCTGGTTGCGGGCCGCTCCGAGGGCCAGTCCGGGGCTTTGCTTCAGCTAATTGATTGTGTGCCTCGGATGCCAAACCTGTTGATCTCGTGAGTTTTCGGAGCCAAGACTTAATTATACACGGCCTGACCCCCAATCGCAGAGATGCCAGGAAAATTTCGCTTTGCAAAAGGGAATTTTTGTATGTAATTTTACGTTGGTGCTGCTAGGACTTTTTCCCGTTAACACCTGGAGCAAAATACAATTTTATTTTGCGATTCTGCATGGAGAACTCGCATTTTTAATAATTCTTCTTCCCTGTACCACCCCAAAGTTGCAATTACTGGCAGGGAAGCGAGGATCTGACTGGATGCTGGTAGAAAACTTACGGGTAGTAGCTAACTAGATCTGGTGGGTTTCCCACTTTCTATTTCTCTTTGCCTTTTGAATTTGGGAGGTGAGAGGCCGCTTTACGAGGTTATCCCAAGTTCAGATTCATCAAGATACAAGCACTATGGTTAGTTATAGGCACTTGGCGCAGTTCAGCTTCAGACGCTTCTGGAATCCGAGCGGAGCCGGGTCTTCGCGGTTCGCTTGGAGCCCAGACTCGGCTGAGGAAGGCGAGACCTCCTTTCTGTGGCCTGGAATTATCCGCGGGACCCAAAGCCCTGGGAATCCTGACACTGTATTTGCATTCGTGTCTACGGCGTTTTCTCTTGCAAATGCTTCCGCGGTGATTGAATGGGGAACTGTTTTAAAGGGTCAGGACGGCAGTATAATTGATCAGAAGTTAGACCCGAGGCCCTGTCAAGTCACGGCCACGGCCGGGGGCCCCTTTGGAGCTGTGGCTGTCTTGGGCCCAGAACGGCGGGGCCGGATCCAGTTTCCTCCCTCTCCTCAGTGTCCACCTCTGCCTGTCACCCTCCTTCTCCACCTTGGCACTAATAATTAGGGCGCTGTCTCCGAACTCGAGCTCCCACGGTCAGCATAATTGAATCAAGGCAGTACTTTCATTTTGCAAAACCAGCAGCCCCACCCCACCAGTCTAAAATAACAATAAGCATAAAAAATCATAAAAGGAAAGCAACCTATTTTGGAGAGTGTGAAGACTTCCTGCATCTTGGATCATGGGGTAGTGGGGGAAGGGGATTTTTAAAAATCATCACTTTACAGCAATCAGGTTTTACATTATTCATTGATTTACTGGAGGAAAGAGCCAATCAGGAGCCATAGATATGAATGCACATCTCACCGTGCTATGGCCTTACAGTAAACTATTTGCATCTTTCTAATGGATTAGATATTTATCCAGGGATCCCCATTGTTTGAAAGGCCTGGAAATTCAGTCCCTTAAACATTTGGAAAATAAGACTTTGCTCCAGGCTTAAAATCCTTACATGGAAGGACTCTCCTCTTTTGTATGACAGGTTACAAGGTTCAAGTCCCTAATGTTTCTTAAGAGTCCCTCTTCCTTCCAAGCTAAAAATAAAAGAAAAGAAGAAAGAAAAATTAATTTCCCAAACCCCTCCAGATTCTGCATATATTGCATTCCCATTATCATGCATGTCTCCATTTAAATGCAAATTAGCATATTTAACCCTGTGGGTGCTGAGACCCAAGACACATTGTATTGGGTTTTATGGAATCTCTTGGCATTTTAAGGAGTCATGGTAATTGCAATATTCTAAATGAAGCTATATCTATATATGAATATATATATATATATATATAAACTGTGATTATTTGTTTTCTTAACTGTTTTTCAGATGAGACCGCAAAGAAACATAAATGAATAGACAATTCAGCCAACCAAAGGTAATTTTAAAATTTATATTTGATAAAATCAAAGTGATGTGCAAAATCAAAATATTATTTACTGGATGGTGGGCCTGCAGTGTATTGCATATCTCCCAATTCATGCAATAGAATTTCAGAAAAAAATCTAAGTTTCTATAGGTGTAATTTTTTGCTCTGTAGAGATCCTTTGTATATTCTATATCAAGCATAATACAAACATAACCTATAACTGCCTATAAAATGAAATTCAGGATACAGAAAAAATAATAGAATACTTTTATTAGAAAGTAAGCCAGTCAAGTACCTTGCCTGAACTATACAAATCACTGTGAGTTAAGTAAATGACTTCTTTGTAGAAAATGGTAGTTTGACTGTATAAGTGGACTGAGGTTTACATATATGAGACCAAATATTGAAAGGGGATTTGGTGTTAGGTCAGTTCTTTATGTCCTCTGCAATGGTCTGACTAGGATTCGGAGATGTTCTAAATATTGGTGACAAACCTGATGTGTCTGAATTTATGGACTAGCCAATTCAGATCCAGATATGTGGAAAATCATAACTTTTCACTTTTAGCTTAAGCAGAGAGTATTTATTCTCAAATAAACCAGGATGTTTCAATGCATGTTTCAGTCATCTGGAGACCTATACAAAGATTAGGAAACAAGCATGACAATCACGTCCTAATCTACTGGCCATTAATGGGAACTTATTAGAGAATGAGCAGGCAAGCCATTTAAATTCAGCATATCCTTCAATATGCAGATTTCAAAATGGTATTCTGGTCAGCTTAATAGCTTTTTGAAAGAAAAAAAAGATATAACATGTAGGTGTTAATAGTTGCTCTTAACGTGTGACAGACATGGCTAGGACTCTTTAGAACTGCACAATTGTTTCAGCTTGTCTCACATCCAGTGTAATAATATAGTCTTTAAAAACCTATAGGGTAAACCATAATATAAGTCTTGGCAATATTCAAAATAATCAGATGTTCGGTGTTAAGGCTCACTGTTTCTTCATACTCTGAGAGATGATGGAGAGATAAAATATTTAATTGGCTTTGTGACCAATGAACAGACTGCCTAATCCTTATGTTTGCTATTTTCACTTACTGGGGCTCCTGTGATGAGTCTATGTTATATGTGCCAGGCATGGGGGCCAGTCTTGGAGCCAATTGATGTGACTGTGCAGCATTGCCCTAGAAGATGCTATTTTAAGACAGTATCTTCTGTAGCTTCTAATTGTAGAAGCATCTCAAATGTTCAGTGGCTTGGCTTTCATGATGGGTACTGTGGTTCAAAAAATGCATTTAATTGCTAAGTATAGAAGTATAGCCATGTTAATTTGCAAATTCACACCATTGTGGGGATGAAAAACATACACAGACATAAATGCATTACATCTCTCTACTTTTACCAACCCCACCCAGGTGTATACAAAGCAAAAAGATATTCTAAAAATATCTGGAATTTCAGGCTTAGACTTAAGAAACTGAATTCATCTCATCACATGCTTGTTTTAGGTAATACATGCCAAATCAGTCATGATTCTGCTTCTGTGTCTTGGAAAGCAAGGCCACAATACTTTCAATCTTCCAAGGCAGCAAAGCTCATTAGGGTTTTCTGTAATGTCAAAAGAGGTATGTACCTCAGTGATGTGTCAAATTTTTATTCAGGGGTTTATGTTGTGACCACATAGTTCAAGAAGAGAATAGTAACTCCTTGAGAGTGTGTTTCTCTGGATTAGTTTGTAGTTTGCATGTGCATTTGATATGTGACCCAATGCAGCCATCTCTGATCATACCTCTTGTACCACAATTTGTTAAGAAAAATAGATGAGCGATTTCCAGACCTTAGTCTTTTCCAATAATCAGTACTGGAATGTTCACCCAAAAAAGTCAATAAATAAAAAATCTAGGCAAAAGTTGGCATTTGTATTACTAAATCATCTTTAATTGGTGTGATATTGTTGTTTAAGCTCTTGATTGGGGGCTTTCCCTAACAATTCTGGTTTTCTTGTTAGACTCTTCTGTAGGGTTTACATATATGTACTCTGTATGTAATTCAGTAAATATGTTCACCCTCACGTCTTAAATGAATAAATCACTGAATTAATAAAAGAGTGTATGTTAATTCCAAAAGTGTTTTAGTCATTGGAGAAAAGAGTTAACCTATAGAAATGACAGTATTGTGAACAACTAGTGATGTGTCCAATGAATATTAAGATTTGTTACATTCTCTTGTAGCATATATTTTAAAGAATAGTCGCAGCACCAAACATAGCTTGTAATTTTGAAAAACAGTCCATAAGGTTCACTCATAGTGAATATGCATGCACCTTATGTAGACTAGCTTAGCTGTGCTGTTGAGGGGCATTTGAATTTTAGAACTATGCGTATTATAGATGCGTTAGACACAGATTACCTATTATGAAGGAGAGACAAGAAGAAAAGGACTCCTTGAAGTGATCATATTCATACTTTGAAAAGTTCTAAGGAAAAGAATGAGGCTAATTAATTAATAAAACAGCATTCCCCTCTAGGTAGAGGAAGGGTGGAGGTGGGGAGGAAGAGGGTAGGGATAGAGTTATGCTCTTAACATCCAGGTGTTTTATATGTATTTTTCATGAGATAACAATGCTGTCATAGTTTCATAAGCAAGACTAGTACATTTTCCTACTGTATGAAAATTGACGTTTAAAGCAACAAACAAAGGCTCAGCATTCTTATTACCGCAGAGTTGGGTACAACATTAGAAACTATTGCTGCAGTGTTTACCTGTGCTGCATTGTAACACACACATCCTACATATGCTGTCATTTTTAAAATACCAGAATGAAGTCCACTTGCTTAGAGCATTCGGTTTAGACTTATAGAACAAAATATGCTGCTCTGTCGCCATGGTACATAGATACAAAACATGACTGAGCTGTGAAACCATTAAAAACACACCACCAGAGCAAATTGTCAATGTAATCACACATCGACTCACTGCGTAATTCAGATCTGGTTCCCAGACCCAGAAAGCGAGGCCCTGCTTTAAGCAATAGCAAAGTGCCTTCCATCTGTCTGCCTATGCAATCTGCCAGAAGAGAAATGCGGGCAAAGACGTTCCCCAGATCTGAAATGCTTTTATCTGTCCTTAGAGAGAGATTTCTTCCAGTCTTTGGATATTAGAGCGATCTACAGTAGCACGGAGGAGGTAAAAGGCCGCGGGTTGCTTTTCCAGGAGCAGTCGGTAGTGCTAGCGGAAGAGATGTTGATTGAGAAAATAGGGCTTGTTGCAAGGCTGCCGCTGCTGCTGCTGTCGCTGCTGCCGCCCGGGCAGCAGGCGAGGGGCAGTTGGCTGATCACTGATGCATATCAATAACCATGTACTTGAGATTTCTCATGACATCATCATTACCTTGGTCTCCCGCGGTCTCGAACCTTTGACCTTGCCGGGCTGGTCCACAATTTGGCAGTGAAAGCCCCTCCAATGATGGCCCTTTTCTCCTTCTTTCAGACCGGGGGCAGCAGCAGGCCAGCAAGACGGCATCTTCTCCTCCCCAGCCTAGAAGCCCTGTGAAATCGAGGATCTTCCCCCTAAAACACACACACACAAGACATGTGCAATCAAGCTGCCACCGCTTGGTAAAAAGCTTATGGTGCCTAACCCAAAAGGATCAGGAGCAGATCCTTGAATCAGCTGTCACTTCTATAGAATGGGATTTTTTTTTCTTCCTCCTTAACCTGCACTGGAAATTGCCGCTGGCTTTATACATCTCTATAGAGGGAGGCTAAGGAGTCTTGCGTGAGAATGAAGCAATTTACAATGCAAATAGAGGCCTGTGAAGGGACGGATGCTGCTGCACACTCCTAACAGCTTGCTGCACCTTAATAGCTGGTTTTATTTTCTGATATTAATAGATGAATTGTTGGTTAACGCTGCCGGAGATTACTTGCTGCAAGGAAAAAAAAAAGTTGGGAATAAACTCTGAAGCCAAAAGATCTCGTTTGGATGTTTTAGCTGCACACACACAGACAGAAACCAGGTCATATTTACATAAAAGGAGGAATCTTCTGCGCGGCAAGAGTCCTGGACGACCACTCTTCGGTGCTGTCAGGAAGGGTCCAGGAACCTGAAGTCTGCAAGAGGAAGACAGAGGCGTGTGGGAAGCGAGTTGTTATCTTTGGTTATCTAGCTGTATGAGTGTATTGGTCTTCATAAAGCTAGATAACCGAAAGTAAAAACTCCTTCAAGATCGCCGGGGAGCATGTGAGAATGAAAGACTACAGCCAAGAGACAGTAAAAACCAGAAAGGTCAGGAATACTTATTGAATCTAACTTTGTTTTTGTTGTGTGTTTTTTTTGCCTTGTGATTAAAGGTGGGATGAGAGGAAATTGAGTGACATACGTATGCTAATGTAGAAAGGTAGACAGATATCTGGAGGGGGGCTGTCACAGTTGCACAGGCGAATTGTATAGTGCCCGTGAGTAAAGATGCATGTGCAACTTGCTCTGCTTTAAGGCAAAAGTTTATATATGAGGGGCCTTTATTTTTCTTGGAACGCTGTTGTAGAGATGTCTGGTACCTAGTTCAAAAATGATTCCATAATATGTAGACTTGGGCAGTTCCCTCCAGAGGTCTTCCCCCACCCTCTAGCATTTGCAGAGTGTGCTTGGAAACAACTTTACATGTATTTTGGCTGTATATCAAATGATATGAAATTAGACTTTCAGAAAAGTTTATACTGGAAGGTTAATAATTTATACCTACCAAGGACTTAGAGCTAGCAGGGAAAATGAGAAAGGAAAAAAAGGAAAAAAAAAAAAAAAAAAAGCAAAGGCTGATTTTTATTCTTCTATTCAAAATACAAGGACAGATGCTTCTCTGTTCCAAGAGGGTTTCCTTGAGGAAGCTACTGAAGCAGAAAGACATGATGGAGACGAGATCGCCTCCCCTCTTGTCAAAGTGTTGAAAAAATGTTCTGTCTTATTCTGCGCCTAGCATTGGAAATGAAAGTGACATTTACGCCACAACCCACGTGTGCGCCTCCTCTCTTTTTGTTTAAGGATGATCAGGTCTATCCGGGAAACAGCTCTGGCATCCCAAACTGAAATAATTAGGACGTATATAGACCTGACAAAAATGGAAAGGGGGTGGGGAATCTGAGGGTCTGTCTTGCCTAATTGATTCCGCTAAACGGAATGCAGGAGATGTGAACGGCAGGACGCTCTGATTCCCACGCTCGGGGGCAAGTGGTAAAGCGGGGCCGGCAGCCTATGACAGACAGCCCTGTTGGGGGGTGGGGGTATGAAAAAAACATCAAGTGCACACACCATACTCATCTCCATCGCTTAAGAAAGTAAAGGCATTTCCCACCCACAGCCATCTGCAGCTTCCCAAATGGCAACACCAACTGGTCTGGAGCGGCTGCATACTGTCTGCTTCTGTTAATTTTTTAACCACTGTTTAATCTGACCATAATTAAGTGTGGCTTTCTTCTTTGCTTGAGGTTGTCGATATTCAAGGAAAGCTAGTAGAAAGCGATTCCAAGAAAAGTCCCATGACCGCCTGCCCCTCGTGTCAGACTTTTAGTCCGTGCCTGTGGCCTTGTGACCACCTTTAGACTTTGTTTTGGGTGGGTTATATTTTAAAATACATCTCTCTCTCAATGCAACAGTCTTTATGATTTCATGAGGCTGTTTGCCTCTTAACGTGATCCATCTATGAACTTGGCCTAACTATGCTAGTAAACACACATACTAAAAGTAAAATGAGGAAGTCACTAACCTGTAGAAAGTTGGTTACAATAACAATATGATAAAAGGTTATTTTCGAATAACAGCCATTTATATTCAATCTAAAAATAACCATGCCTAGCAGAAACTTTGGCACTTTGGAGGGATCCCCACTGTAATCTTTTCGTAAAAGTCCTTAGGTTTTTTCACGTGTCACCAAGCAAACATTTGTACAGACATGTCCCCATAAACACACCCATTGCAATAGGAAAATGTCCAAAATGGCCTGTGGTCTTCCACATGGCCTAGATTCTGACAGTCCAAAATACACAGTTTTTCTTTAAAAGTAGTTAATGTGCCTGTGTGTCTTCAACTCCTTACTAGACTTTGGACTGGAGAAGCCTGTAAAACCACTGTTAGCTTTAGTTGGAAACTCCGAGACTTTTATTAACGTAAATTCTCAATTTGGCTGTTGAACACGTGCCAAAGTTTTACTACTGTAGTGACCGTTGAGAAGACCCTTGTTTATTTACATGTGAAGCACTGTTTGTGCAAACAAGCTTTCATTGTTAAGTGCCTGTATTCCTTTCAGTTACTTCCTGTCCAGGGGTGCTATTTACCTAGAACCATTGTCTACTACAATTAACATTTACATTACAAAGTGTGTGGTTTTCTTTCTCGAGGAGGTTCAATTAAGGCAATAAGATGTTTGCTGGGGAAACCTATTGTTTACTGAAAGCACTCAATGGAGTCAAATTACTGAAGCTTTTGCCTACATCTTGGTCTTTTATGTAAATATGTTAAATATAACATCTAAGGAAAATAAACAATATTACAATTATGTGTTTGCCATTGTCATATCAAACTTGCTTTGTATCATACTAATGTTGCATAACTTATCAATCAATAAAAATACATTTCAATGTTATTATTTTCATTTTATTTTTTGCTGTTCCACTGCTCTTGCTGCAACATGTCCCAATTTTTCTTTTTTCTATTACACATCAAACTTCTGACATTTTGTTTTATTTGTGTGTGTTGAAGAGAGAGGGGTACTGTATCTGAGCATGGGTCTGAAGGTGTTGGAGATAATCTCTACAATGACCTTCCAAGAAGGTGATATTTCTTTGAAATCTGAAATATTCCAAAGGCATGTACATTTAAGTCAAAAGAAGTGTAAATATCAGTTAAGTAGTTCTTTGAAAGCTAGTTTGAACATTGGCAGAAACCGGATCAAGTTTATTTAGCATACCACTGCATTGTAAAACAGTTGGAGTGAAGTTGCAGGTTGCGTGAGTATGCATGTTAACTAGTGGGAACCCAGCACAGTCTTTGTGAAAGCGAAGGAGCAGATTGCTGTGCAAGGCCAATGTTAAAAAGGCAGCTGAATTTAACACCATCTGGAAGAAAAGATCCCTTCACGACTTTCTCACACCGTCAGACAAAACTAGTGTCTCTTGTTCAGAGCCCTTGTCTATGCAGCCATACAATACTGAGTCATTATACTTTTGCTGAGAGAAAATTTGAGAACACAATATGGGTAACCAGTGAATGACCAAGTTTCATTGTGCCCGCTTAAGTCGATTGAAATCTACGTCTAGAGCTATGAATGGTAGTATTGTTTTCCTCACCAGGGCTGTACTAAATGTCAGCACAGTGTAAAGAAAAACTGTAAAGAAAAGTCTGCAAATAACTTACCAGATCTCAATTATAATATTTTCCCACACTAGAACTAATATCATTGCGAGGGGCTACATTGCAGAAAATACAAAAAGAAACGAAAAGAAATAGAGAGTTCTTTTAGAAGTTATTTTATCCAGACAAACATTTTAATTTTCTGATGGGAATTTCAATTCAGGCTGCAGGCTGAGTTGAGAGGTGGAATTCATTACTGGGAAGTTCAAGTTACAAAAATGCTTCTTGTGCAATTAAAATAGAATAAAACAAACACCTAGTCCCACCTGAAACCCTCTCTTCTGAAATATAAACAGACTCTACTTGGGCTTTATTGCTGGAGTTCTGCTTAGACTTGTTAGTGTGAATCTAACTTAAATTTTGCTTTAAATTGTGGCACACTGCCCTTTCAAAGTTTGCCACTATGACTGACATTGCAAAAGAACACCATAGACATACATTTCCAAAAATATACAAAAACATTCTAGGACCTCCCTAGGTGAATTCTGGTGCCCTCAGAAAGACACCTCCCCTTTACTTACACTCCCCCATTTTCTGACTCCCCCTCCATGTGTGTAAATCAGTTATCCTCAGCTTTAACATTCGCACAATCTATTTGACTGTAAACAGTCAGAAAAAGGAAACAAAACAGTTCAAAAAGAGTAAAAGGCATTGGTTGTGTATGTTTTATTAGGATGTCTATTTTAAATGTAATTGACTTTGCAATTTTGTTATTGTGTCACCAAGTGTCTCATAGTTCTTAACATGTAAGTGCAAAACAATGAGTAATTGCTGTTTTGCTGAATAATACATCTGAGTTGCCAACGTCAAAGGTATTATTTTGTGTATTTCTAAACAGGAACGTTAACTGCAGGTTTTGACATCTAGAATCTTTTCATGAAATACTTAGAAATAGGCTGATAAAATGATACCTGTAAAAGTAAATATAAAGATATAACCAACCTATTTTCCTTGTCCTACTTTATTATGCCAGAAAATTAACAATGAAAAGACACTCAATAATCGAATTATAAGAGATATAACATAAACTGTCATATAAAAAAAAAAATCCCCCAAAACAAACAAACAAACAAACAAAAAAAACCCAGAGCAACCACAAAAATGGAACTTGAATAGAGGTTAAAAAAATAGTATATAATATAATATAGGAAGATTTCTGCACTAATTTTGTAGAATGTGAATGAGTATATTCACCAATATCAGTTCCTTAATGAAGTTATCATTCATATGCATAGAAATGAGATAAATGCATTATTTACATTCATAATGGAATATTTTCCAAAGTGGCTTTTCTTTAAGTGTTTCTAAACACTAAATTTTCTACTTCTAGTGTTCTTTGTGTTTATTTTAAATATTAAGTTTTCTTATTTGAAAAAATATGAACCCTAATTTGATGTTATGCAGTCTGATGAAAATTAAGAAACCACTTAAATAGTGAGAGATAAGAATGAGTATATTTGAAATTCAGGAACGTTCTTCCTATTATTAGACTACACATAAACACTTCAGGATATCTTATCATTTCAAGAATTTTGCCTTTTTAAAAAAAATGGAGACATGAAACCAATGACTTTATTTTTCCAATGTGGCTAGAAAACGAATGAGAGTGTAACCATCTATGTCTCTAGTTTTTTTTCTATGAATCTATACCTCTGGAAATGTCATTGTGGTTTAAGAATAGTGATACCTATTTCCCTCTGATTTGCTAGAGTAAGTGAAACACAGTAACAGTATTTGGATGGATGCTGGGGTGGTAGTGGTGAGATGGGCGACTCAGGATAAAGTATCCTTTAAGACTAAGAACTAATTAGAATCAAAGTTATTGAGTAAAAAGAGATCTATAATACTGGGTCAATTGTTTTCACATTAGTACTTCAAGACAGTTAAACAACTCCTACAGCAATGGGGCATGTAAGGCAGTTCTTCAGTGTCTCCGGATTTTAATGGATGGCTTTGTTATCCTGTTTTTCTGTGCATGGGTTTCTCAGCACAAGTTAAACAACCTAGTACAGAAATCAGCAGAAACCTCCATCCCCATTTGCTCAGAGAACCCATTTCACCCCTTCTGGGAATTGCTCGACTTTTTGCTGAAATTAATTCTAAGATGGTGAATGGAAATGAAAAGTACATAGCTGTGATTGATGCTAAGGAGTATGCCCGCCCCCCACCAGGGCCGCGAGTTCGTGCACTGCCTTAGGAAGGTGATGCCCATCTTTGAGGTGGGATCTTGTGGCTTTCCGCTTTGCAGCCAACTGCCAGACCACAGGGGGCAGGGCTGGTAAAAAGTGTAGATAATCGACTTTATTCGGGGAAATATGGAATTTTGAGCCATATTTGTTCAAAGAGAAGCACATCCCAGTGCTTGGCGGTGTGGCTCGGTTTAGCTGAGCGCGGCCACGGCGCCTTCTGGAGATCTAAAAATAGCCGGGAAGAGCAGCCGCCCTGTCAGGCGCCGGGCGTGGGCGGCGCACGGATGG
>NW_007059676.1:469157-497672 GCF_000164805.1 Carlito syrichta
CCCGGCGCCGCGCGACTGGCAGGTTCGGGCCGCCGGCCTCTGCTTGACTGGGCACGCGGGGCCGCGTCCGCAAAGGCTGTTCCGTGTTGTTTTGATTCGCCGGCCCTCGGTGCCCTTTCCCGGCGACCTGGGCCTGGCCATTGTGCCCGCTGCGCTCTGCGGCTGGTTGGGAAATCTTGAGCGGGGCTTGTGAATGGAGGTGGCGTCGAGGCTTAGTCACGCCCGGCCGTCCCTTAGGGCAGGCAGCGGCCACCCTCTGCCGCAGGCCCGGTCCTCAGGCCGCCGGACCCTTGTGATGAAGGGCTTTCTTGTAATGACACTCGGCTTCTCTGGTTTTGCCTAGGCTTCTTCCCGGATGCGATCAATATCATTGATAAAGATATCCTGCCCCCCCAACATATTTTGTAATCTAGTGAAAAGCTAATAATGGAAAGAGTCCCCTGTCCCCGGGGAAACTTGGGGGGGGGGCTGGAGTGGCGGGCGGGTTGTTGGGTAGCAGGGGTTGGGGAGCTCAAGCTTCTCGGGGCCCTTCCTTGGGCGGCGTCCACTCTACTTCGGGGCGCATCTTCCCCCATCATCAGATTTGCTGGAAATATTAATCTCCTTGTTGGGTGGATACAGTAGAACTTGTTCAGAGATTACTTTAAAAAGAGATCTGGGTCTTAAGCACTTACTAAAGCCAGTTAATAACATCATGCATGGACATTTAAACTTGTTGTAAGTTGCAGAGAGGATTAGCGGGAAGTCACGCTGTGCGCAGCTAATGATACCATCTTAACTCTAACTGGGCTAAATCCACCTCGCCCCGCGCAGGTCCAGCTCTGCGGCCCTCGGGCGAAGTTAGAAAGAGTGTCTTGGGAAAGCGGGAGACACGGGACACGGGAGCCGCCCTGGTCCCCTCTTGGGTGACGGGTCACGGTGCTCGCGTCCTGCTGCTGGGTGCAAGACCTGGTGCACCCGCGGATTGTGCTTCAGGGACACCGAAGGACCCTGGCCAGCATGTCAAAACAGTTATGAGTCCATGAACCCCAGGGTGCGCAAGGTCTTGTTGCAAGCTCAGGTGAAGTCTCGGCATTCCAAAGGTGGTGGCTTTCCCGCTACTGGTCGATTTGCATTACAAAGGCCGTTTACTTTTAATTCTACTTTTCCATAAGTAGTCAAGCTCCGCATTTCACAGGTAAATTTCTAAGCATATTATTAACAACTTTCTGTCCTAAGCTTGCTCAACTAGTTTCAAACTGATTACTGTTTTAAGGCAGTTTGCTACTACTTTATGACAGGGTCAATTAAAAATAATCTTGGGAAAATGCTTAGAAAATGCTGCGTTATTAAAACACTTACCTAACAATATTCATTTGATTCTGTCACTAAGTAGCTGTCTGACGGATTCCTTGTGTTCTTGGAGTTTCCTTTAATAGTCACTGGCCCTGGGAAAACAAGCTCTCAGGAGAATTTTAACTGCAAGCTGGCTTTTGGCTTTATTTAGTTTTAAATTTGAACTTGACAAATTTTAAATGTTTGTCTTAAATCATTAATAGCTAGTGGGACATTGGAAATAACTAATGATGCTAGTCATTTTAAGAATTGGTGAAAACCTGTAAAAGAAATCATTTGAGAAAAGGGATGTGTGTTTATAAAAAAAAAGAAAGAAAAGAAAACCAATAATAAACACTTTCTCTGGATCAGCCCACAAAAAATGATTTACCTAATATTACCCAGAATGACTCTTAAATCTTTGTCTTTCAGGGAGGAAAAAAAAAAAACCAAAACCCTTTCTATACACCTATATAGACATGAGTAAAATTTACTGGGTTGGAAAATTTTTTAACAAATATGATTAAGAAATATTTTCACTGAATAAATATCTCAGATATAATTAATTTATGTATTTATCAACCTTGGTCTAATATAAAAACCTTCCTATAATTTATTTGGAGATAATGCCTTCATGAAGACAATAATAGATTAAATATCATTGAAATTCAGAATCCATGAACTTCCTGTCAGGTCTAGATCTCTTGTATAGTAATAATAGAAGTGTACTTAGTCCTTATTTTTAATTCAATGGGAATTATGAAGGTACCTGACAGTGTTGCATGAATTTAACAGTCTTTGGGAGGAACTCGAATAATGGATTTTAAGCCTTATTTTTAGAAAGTACATAGTTTGTACACAGTAGCTGCTCAATATATATTATTTTAATATAATGAATTATCCTTGAAATATATGATCACATACAAAGTTAAATCAAGCATTGGCTAATATCAGGAATCTGAGCTTGAGGGTGTTGAATGGCCTGTGGAATAGCTTGAATGCTGTTTAGAAACTTTAAATATGACTAATTCACGGCAAGTGGGTTTGAAAAGGATGGCAAAGAAATAATTTGATAGATCTTCATCTTAAGGGTTTGTGATATACACCTCTTGAGAGGTTCTAGTAGTGAAAGTACCTAGGCAGCAAGGAAATAGGGATTAATTTATTCATGTACATTTGCATTGTTTCATAAAGTATCTTATGCCAATCTGTAGGTCTTTAGATTAATTTAAATAATAAAAAGTTTTGCTGTCCTCAAGTAAAGTTAGAAATTGCTGAGTAGCTTAGATTTTCACACTGAAGACTCATGCTCAATTATAGCCTGAAATATCAGTTTGCAGATATGACATGGGATTCCAGTGATTCAAACAGTACAGTACAAATACTGCATATATTTCTGCCAAATTTGTCTCAGATGGACTAGCTGCTAAGGAAGAACCCATAGCATGACTGAGGTAACAGAAAGTGTGTTACCTCTCCAATAGGTAATCCTCTATTTGCATGCTGTGCTCACTGACAGGACAGAGAACTGGAATTTCTGTCATTTTTCTGGACTTCTGCCTTAAGGTCTATATTGCCAGTTTTAAATATATAAGGTGAATGATATTGTTTGTTACCCAATAATTGTTATTAATACAAAATTATTTTCTAAGCCATTGGGACTTTGAAATTTGGCTTTATTTATTAAAAGTTAAACTTCACTAACTCTATTTTATTAGAGATTGTCTAATTCAATTGCAATTTTTCAGATTGCTTTTTATGGTATAAAGAGCCCTTCTGCACTGCAGTTTGAGAAGAGAAAAATATTTATGCTTTTATCATTTTAAGTGATCAAATACTGTAGTGCTAGATATTAGAATATCATGTGCATCACTACATTATTAACTTAATCTAATGCTCAGAGTCATTACCACATTCATGGGTGTCTTTCTGATATCTCTCCAGTCCACTGGATTTTGAAGTGTGATTATGTAAATTTTCTACTGATAAATAAATGACTATAATTGTACTTGAAATACCACTCAAATTCTTAAGACCATAGCATCTAAATAATATATTATGCATTCCTTAATTATTTATTAAGACTAATTCAAAATAACTGTAGGGCAAAGCATACATTTATTTTTAAATGGTCATCCCCTTCCCCAATTTTTTCTGGGAACAGGTTAAAAAAACATGGCAGGTGGTGAAAATATGAAGAATAAGAAAAAGGTTGATGAGTGGAGTGGGGAAGCAGCAAGTGTATCCTCCAAGTAAATATCTCTGGTTCACCCAATAATACTGTTACCCTGATGTAATTTTTATGACCTGTAATCTTAATGCCAGTTCAGCAAGAGTATGTTGGTGATAGAAAAAAACATATTTAAATGTTAAACATCAGTGCAGAAAAATTTTCACCATTTTTGACTAAGAAAAAGGGAAAAGTTAGCCAAGAAAACATGTCACCCGTGGGTATTTTTTAAAGTTCTTTTACAAACATAGTAGGGAAATTGTAAAATTTCAGTAAGGGTTATGCCACTGAAATGACACTAGATTTAAAGTATGGCTTCCCTTCATTTAATTACAGATAGAGGAAATCACAATAATTGAATGATGCCTTTTCATTGTTTAACGTTGCAAGACTGTATTCAGAATCCTTGTTGCACTGTGCCTTTAAAGAAAGCGCGAGTGTTTTACCTACATAAATTCTAATTGCAGAATCCACTCTAATCACCACGTAGAAATCATCTGAAGCCTCATAAGTTCATGAGCTACACACTTTTCTTTTTTATTCTGCAGACCACACCTTATCTGGTTGCTAATGAAATACAGGAGATTGATTGCAGAAAATCTTCAAGGGAATATTTGCTGTACCACGTATAGTAAGCTCCATTTGGTGCATTAGCATTTAGCCATTTTATGCAAATTTAGAGAAAATGACTCATGTATATGATTTAATATGCATCAGCGATAACTCATACCACCCTTATAAGAAAAAAGAAATTAAAAATTCATTAGAAAACTAGACTAGTGTCACGACATGGTTAAAACATTATTAAAGCATATTTCAATGTTTTGCTTACACTAGTGTTCCCATCATGGTGCCACCATTTCATGACAAAGACCGTAGAGGAGAAAACATTCAACTTAAAATGTCTGCTGGCACACATCGCTGGATTTGTGTGTCACTAAACAATGAGCGAGCATAGCCTTGAATACCAACTATTTAATTAGCACTTTTGGAAGCCATGCATAGAAAATAGCTCATTTACATGCATCTGCTTAGCGATTAGTCCCATAAAAAGCTACCATTTTTTTGTTGTTGTTTAATATAGCGAGCATTTTACCATTCGGCCATGAAAAAAAATCAAAACATATGTTATTATTTTCAAATACTGAAATTCAGAGATTTAATTAAAACAGGCAAAAGTCTTCATATTTCTCTTCAAGGTATATTTAAATTATTTAATTTAACCTTAAGTGTACCATAAAAGGCTGGATACAAGTAATAATTAGGAACTTCAAAGGGCAACGGAAACCCTCTAACAGTCCTTGGTTTAATTAAAGGCTATTATTAGAAAACTCTCGAATACACAGTTACATTTAATGACAAGTGATGACTAGTAAAAGCAGTATTTGAAAGTTATGAGTATCTTATTTTAAATACTATTGATTAACTCTGGAAAGTATTGCTATAATTCCATTTTGAAAATAAATGACATGTATTTCTTGAAAAATCAAACTGATAACATTAAAAGTCTGTTAGTGTAAGGTGCTTTGCTTTTCATTAATTCTCTAGTCTACACATACCTGTCATGATCACAGATTAATTGTATGCTTCATAAAAAGCATTTCTGCCAATTTCAGTGCCTTTAAGAGGGTGAGTTTTTCGAATGCAGTGTAGTATTTATGGAGGCATGTATACAATGTGTATGGATGCATTCACAATAAAACAGGGCATTTCTCATGCATTTTTATTTTTGAAATGAGAATTGATATGTAATATGAGTGTAATAAATTATTTTTTTTAAGTTTCTATTATTTACATTTGTGTGAGTAGATAATTGGCCAAAAACTCATCTAAATTCTAAATAAATTTTAGAAAGTGTATAAATCATACGTAAAATGGAGATAAGCCATGTAAAAGTTTGCTGTTCTATTATTAGTATTTCTACTTACTAGACTATTTTGCTTTATGTGTACTTATTTATAGAAGGAATTTAGTTGGAACTTGAATAGTTAAAATTCAGGGCAGATGAATGATTGCTGTGTATATACATTCTCAAGTGAAACTGATAAGCAAATACTTTAAAATTCTTAGAGCATTTTACTGATTCTGTTTGTTAATTATCTTTAGTAATTGGCTGATAAACACATCGATAATAAAAAGCCTACTTATTGAGCATAAAAAATTTTACTTTTATGAATAATCTATTATTTTGCAAATGTGGCAGTATTTCCTTTGTTCATTGTGGGCTAGTAAATATCATGGTATGTGTGATCTTGGAAAGATTGCTTGGATTAAATATGTGGATGTGAATCTATGTCTACGTAGCTTATCTAGTTCTCTAGCAAAATTATGTAGTATATGTATATAGTCCACTATTTAAGAAAAGTGTGACACTGATGACCCTTTTGTATAGCATGATCTTTAATTTGAAATTATTTGGACATCAATTTCTAACTCTATCCTCCTGGCAACCAGTATTATTTCTTATTCATTTATCACTCTTCCCCGCAGCCCTTCCCAGTGCATAGACAGAGGAAGGGTTGTAGAGTAAGGAACTTAATTGTCTTGTTCACTGCTGAATATCCTGTATCTAGAACAGTGTCAGACCCATAGGAGATGCTCAGTGAGTATTTGTTGATGAAAGAATGAATAAATTTAAATAAGAGCTTGCTCTTTCTGTGACAGCTTTTGCCCTATGGATCTAAGGGACTGATTCAGATGGGTAGATTGGTTCTCTAACATGGGAGTCCTCTTGAGGCTGCCCAGCTCTGTTGAGGAGATTACCTTTCCTAGGCAGAATAAGACCATTGTTTCATTTGGGAGTTAGTGAATGACTGCAGGTAACCTCTGAGCTCATTTTCCAAGTTTATTTGGAGGATGCATATTTGAGATCCTATTCTGGTCAGTGGTCATTGGATGAGACCAAGTTAACTGCACACCTGGGAACTGAACCCTAGAACACAGAATTATTAATGTATTCTAACCAAAAAATATTTTACAAGTAATTTTAATATTTTTATTTCACTGACCAAAACAGTAAATTCATACAATCATGCTGTGTATAAATGGCCTGAAATGTTTATCATCTTAACTAATAATAGAAGAAATAAGAGTTTTCCTTGTCTAAACTCTCCTTAAAGTCAGGACCATTTTTGAAAGTTCCATTAGCTCCCATTTTTGAAAGCTCCTTAGTACCATAAATCCCTTAGGAATTATGAATAAAGATATGGCTTGTGTTACTAAACAGTACTCTTGTTACGTAAAAATTAATCTCTCTGAGTGTCTAACCTGCAGTCCAAAAGTTAAACGGATAACTTACATCATTAATTATATTTTCAAGCAAAATTGGAATAGATGATATGGTGTAAACAATGAGAATTTGTCTTTTTCACATTTTCACACGACATCAATTCAAAATAACAAATGTTAGATGAACAATGCAAACCAATGAAATATTTATTGGGCTCTTATTATGTGTCCACCAATGAGGTTCTAAGGTTCTTAGAAAATAACCAAACAATGCAGTGTTGAGTTAATAAGCAACAAGCAAATATATTCACCAGGCCAAGTGGTAGAAAAATGAGTCATCAAAAAGTGCAACTCTTTCCTATCTACATACCATTGAGAAAGAATGCTCTGGATTTGGAAATCGTGCTAAGCATTTGATTGACCCCATTAACTCTTTCAAGATTAATAGGTGCTATTTTAGTCTACAAATGCAGTTTTTGAAGCTACATTGGATTCTGTTTTGGTGCAAAAAGACACCAAATGATACCCTGAGAGATATAATGGGTTTTACAGGTCATCTGTCTTAAACACCATGACTGACTTTGGACTCTGGTAAAATTTAGATCACACTGATATTGTCCACAGACTTTATTGTAAAGCAAAGCAGAACATTCAGATTAATATTTTATCTGGGTCACTTTCCTGCTTTTTATCTTTGAATTACACAAGAACCCTCTAATATATGAGTGGCCACACTTCTTTTTACTACATTAAAGGTAGAGCTAAATGTGAGGAAATCAATTAAGAATTTCTGAACAATAGGAAATCTGTTAACCAGCGAGCATTTACTGAGTACCTTATACAAATATACAGTACTAGGTGCTATTTATATGTTAGAGAGTGTAGGCTTGGGAGACAAAATATCTAGGAAGAGGACTTAGGAAAAATATAAGAAATGTTGCTAACTTTAAGAAGCCAAAGATCTGGTTGGAGAGACCAAATTAATAAATTGTGGGATACCTATTTATAATATTATAGAAATCACAGTGAAGATGAACTAGCATGAATAACCAGAAGGATTCGTAGAGAAAGTAATACTTGTGCCTTTGAATTGGGACTTTTTTTTTTTTGAGTTGGAGTCTCACTCTGTCACCCAGACTGGAGTGCAGCGGCCGCTCTCGGCCACCACAACCTCGCCTGCTGGGCTCCTGCGATCCTTCCGACTCAGCCTTCCAAGTAGCCGGAATTACAGGCATGTGCTACCACGCCTAGCTGATTTTTTTATTTATTGTAGATGAGGTCTCACTGCCCAAGTGGGTCTCGAACCTGCAGGCTCAGGCAATCCACTCACCTCAGCCTCCCAAAGGCGCAGGATTACAGGCTGAGCCACCGAGCATGGCTGAATTGGGACTTTTGAAAGAGTTGTGGAATTAAGACAGAAAGGGCACATTATGGACCAGAAAAACAAAATGATCGATGATGACTTGGATGCATGAATGACCAGAACATGTTTTTGAAAGTGAGAAGCGCTTTATATTCAGTAATGATGATTAATATTTGCCAATAGGTAGAATAAGGCCATATTATTTATATTCTTAAAATTTAACCAGTGGAGACAGATGTGATGACAGAAATTATGGATAATTCAGATTTCGTCTTTGAGATATTTAACACCTATTTCTTGAGCATCTACTACATGCAAAAACTGTGAGAAGGTCTGGGAGTACAGTGGTGAGCCAAATCCAATTGATGTCCACCCTCATGAAATTTATATTCTAGTTGGGGAAGCTAGACTTGAAACAATTATACAATTGTCCAACTATGGCTCTGGTAAGTTCTGCAACAGAGAAGAATGAGATATCATGAGAGGATGTAACAGTCTGGGACAGGCAGCAGGGTTAGGGAGTCTTCCTTTAAAGAGTAATGTTGACAAGTCGGACTCAAGGAAGAGTAGAAGATGACCAAGCAAAAGGAAAGGGTCAGACAGACCTTTATAGACAGGAGACAGCACATGTCAAGGCTTCTAGGCAGAAGGAAGCCTGCCATGTTTGAGAAACTTCAAGAACAGAGTGATCAGGGTGCAGAAATACATAGAAATCAAGATAGAATGGACTAAGATGAGGTTAGAGAGGTAGGTGGACTTTGTAGGGTTTCAATCTTTGACCCAAGTGTGGTGGAAAGCCACTGCATGATTTTAAGCAGGAGTGGCATGTTTGGATTTACAATTTAAACACATTGTTCTCTCTGCAGTGTTTGTGTTGGTGGAAAGCTGGAATGGGTGAGGGAAATGTCATTATGTGGCAGAGGTAATAGTCAGGAGATGACTATGGTTTGGACTGGGGTGGTTTTAGTGAAAATGGAGAAAGGCAGATAGATCTGAGAGATGTTAGTGAAGCAAAATATGACCAGACAAACACAATAAGGAAAATAGCCTTTAAAGAAGGGTTCAAGGTATCAGAATTCAGGTGAGCCACAGTGGGCCGGTATGGAGGAAAACCATCTGGAGACTGTTGAAACAATCTAAGAGGGGATGGGACCTGAAATCAGGAACAAAGAAGAGAAGATATATGATAGAGACAATTAAAAAAAGAGCAACATATACAGGGCTGGGTGTGGTACCTCATGACTGTAAACCCAGAACTTTGGGAGGCTGATGCAGGAGGATTGCTTGAGCCCAGGAGTGCAAGATTAGCCGGGGCAACATAGCAAGACCATGTCTCTACAAACAAAACAAAACAAAACAAAATAAAACAAAAAACTAAGCATGGAGACACTTATCTGTAGTCCTAGTTACTCAGGAGGCTGAGGCTGAAGGAGGTTGAGGCTGCAGTGAGTTATGATCATTTCACTGTATTCGAGTCAGACTAAGACTTTGACTAAAAAAAAAAAAAAAAAAGGAACATATAGGTTTTGACCCAAAAGTTTTGTCTTCGTAACTTTAATGGCCTTAGTGACTAGAAGAAGTAAATAAGACGAGGAGAAAAAACAACCAACACATTTCAGAAGTGTTTACAGAGTTAGCTAACCAGGAGGTTCAAAGGCAGGAGTGAGATTCTATTTGGTAGGGCATCAATAGAGATTTGTGATTGGATTAAGAAATATGTGAAGTTTGCCCAGGAAAGAGTATAGAGAGTGGAGACCGGGGAGCCCAGGCACCAATGCTAGAACTGGTAGAAGGAATGAACAGGAGTTACCCATAGATTAGTTTATATGTAGAAGCACAGTCACTCTCAGTAATTCCCTTATGAAGGCAACTTAAAGTTTAGTTGTTTAGTTTGTGTTCAATTATTGAAATAAGGTGAGCCTGCCTCACAGTGTCTGTAGTTTGCCACATTTAAGAATTTCTTGGCTGGGCATGGTGGCTCATGCCTGTAATCCTAGCATTTTGGAAGGCTGAGGTGAGAAGATCACTTAAAGCCAGAAGTTTGAGACCAGCCTGGGCAACATGGCATGGTGGTGCACCTGTGGTCCCAGCTACTCAGGAGGCTGAGATGGGAGAATTGCCTCAGCCCAAGAGTTCGAGGGTACTGCGAGCTATGACTATGCCACTGCACTGTCTGGGCAGTGTCGTGAGATATTGTCTCTCTAAGAAAAAAAAAAAAAGACATGTTGAAAGAATGAAAGGGAGAAGAAGAGGCTAGTTGGAAAGCATTCATATAATTCTAGAAGAAATTAGAAATTAATGCTTCATAAATGCTTAATTAAAAATGACTATAGAATTATCCAATATATGTTCAAGTTCATAGAAATTTCTTTTAGGAAAATATAAGGTTATTTTTTCTTTTACTGCAAGGAGAGACCCCCAAAAATCCTGGAATTATTTTTGGAGGGCAGGCACCTTGTAGTATAGGCTTCCCCCACTAGTTAAGTGTTCTACCCATCAACATTAGAGTACCAGCTATTGTTGTTGTGGGAAGCTGCGTTCGGCTTCTGTGAAATTTTTTTTGAAGATTCTTTCAATGCATTTGCCCATAGCATGATGGGTGATTTACGAGTGCACCTGCCCACACTGTGCTGAGTGTTCAGTAATTTTTGACCAAAAGCAGCATAACCCCCATGCCCCATTCTCCCTATTCACCCAATCTCACCCCCAAGTGACTTTATTTTTGTTTCCCTGGATGAAGAATGTTCTCAAAGGGAAACATTTTGCCAAGGTGGAAGAGGTGAAACAAAAAACAGCAGAAGCACTAGAAGGTATTAAAATGATGAATTCAAAAACTGTTATGACCAGTGGCAAAAAAAAAAAAAAATCTCTTTAGGTGTATTGCATCAAATGGAGAGTACTTTGAAGGTGACTGAACTTTAAACATGTAAGAATAAATACACAATTTTTAATAACTAAATTCCACTTTGGGAGGGTCCCTCCTACTATTTATTGAGAACTTACATGCTCTGCACTGGTTTTGGTTTAGTTCTGATTATGGAATCTACATTTTAAACAGGAAAGATAGTCAATAAATTAATGAGTAAAAGAAAATATCAGGTAGTTATAAGTGCTATGATAAACAAAACACAAAATGGGAGTTTGTTATACTGAGTGATGAAGTAAGACTTACTTGAGGAAATAATGGTTGAAGTGTCACTTCAATACATGAAAGCACAATTATTACATTTTAAAAATCTATAAAGAGGAACATATACTTGTCTGTCAATTTACATAAGATTATGAACCTATTCGGGTCTAGTAATAATGAAAACCTTGACTTCATCTCTTGGGTTCTCTATTCAGGACCATAAAAAGCAGAGAAAGGTAGAGAACAAAACACTGTGACATGAATGTGACTCTTTGTAAAGTTCACTTCCATAATTATGCAACCAAGTTCCAAGAAAAAGCTATAGCAAATAATTTCTTACTTGCATGTTTGGCCTATGAATGTCAGTGTCCATTTTTAAAAAGAGGTTTTAAAAATTGTTATATTTTGGTGATGACTTTAGAGCTGCATCATGATAACGTATTTAATAAAACAATATCACCAATAATATTAAATATGTGTACAGAAATTTAAATTTTTGAAGCCTGGTCACAGGTATTGATTGGGAAATAGAGTTATTCAAGAGTAGTGATAAGAGCTGGGGCCAAGAAATTTAAGGTTAACCATTCAGAAGATTATAAACAAAGATATGAGGGCTTGAAACATCAACTCATTGTTCTAATTTCTTATTAGGTAGTAACTAAAAGTTATATTTATTTATAGAAAGTGATAGTTCTTTTTCATATCTAATGATCTTTTTATTTCATTGTTATAAAGTTTTTTACTTAAGTTATTAAGTAAAAATTTCATTTTCAAGTCATTTCTTAATTACCTGCATCATAGTTTTGATAAATACTGGTATTTGGAAATCACGGGTCCTTAATGTAGTTTTGGGAATTCACATTAAGTCTGAAAACTATTGCTTAACACAATTTTTCAAAATTTGGAACAGTCTTGCAATTGTCCAGTCTGGACTTGAACTCTTGGGCTCAAGCAGTACTTCTACCCCAGCCTCTTGAGTAGCTGGGACTGCAGGCGTGGGACACTGTGCTGGGCCTAAACATGTTTTTTAAAAAAATCAAAGTCTCACAGAGATAATTTGTTAAAAAAATAAGCTTCCTGGTTTCCTGAGTTTTCCCCTTTAGAGGTAACCACAAGTTTCTTGAGGTTTGGAAACTGAAAATTAAAATGGAAACTACTTTGTTTTTATCAAAGCTTCTCAAATTATAATTATATTGGACTTGGAACACTTTTTACTATTTCACAACTTTCTATAAAATATGTCAAGTGTATGTGATGACTAGATTTCAATATAAAACATTAATAATTTCAGAACTGTTGGGGTTATCTTTGGTGAAAAAGCTAGGCTCAGTAAATTAATGTTGTTTGTTCTTCGTGAAATTCACATTTGAGAGACTTAACAAAAGTTATGGCAATTTTCCTCCAAAAGGTATTTATTTTTGCTGCAAGGGATTTTTCATGAACATTATTGTGAACACAGAGAGTTCACAATCATGGCTTAGTTTGTAAACTCTTTCTCTCACAACCTCATGTACTTGACCAGCTTTCCAAATGTTAAGAACATTAGTGGTTTCCTGCTCACTTCAGATGAGCTAATCTTTCATGTGCAGTTTGAACCATCATCAATAGTCTTCTCGTCAAGGTCCAAACACTTATGAATCAGTTAAAAGTTTCAGGCCGGAGTGTTCTTATGGACTCAGAAGATGCTGCTCCATCCCTAACCTCTGTCCAATGGACTCCGACTCCTGCACTCTCAACAAGAACAGCAACAGCAGTAGCCTAATGAACAGTCAACTCTTCTCTCAGCAGAAAGATCAGGAACTGCAGTGCCTGCCCTGCAGAAATCCCTTGAATGCTTGCTATTTTTCCTCCATCAGAGTTTATGTTAAATCAGACATTCTGTGAAGCTGTCTAGTTCTCCCTCATTCCAAAACTGGCCCTTCTGTTTAGATCATCCGTCTTGGAGCAACGGTGGCTGTCAAAGGGACATTTTACAGCAGTGCTACCATGAAGCACACCCTGGTAGGATATTGGTAGAGAATTAGGCAGTTAGGTAAGTGGGGAAACTTGGGCTTTCTCAATAGCATAATCATATGCTGAACATTCACTATATTGTTTACCAGTGCCCAAACTAGAGAGTGAAACAAGGATGTGATTGAGCAAACATTTTTTCTTTCTTTTTTTTTTGATTTGGAATCTCACTCCTTCCTCCAGGCTGGAATGCAGCGGCCGGCAAGCTCGTGGCCACCCCAGCGTCGGCATTCTGGGCTCCAGCGATCCTTCCGCCTCAGCCTTCCAAGTAGCTGGAACTACAGACACGCACTACTACAACCAGGTGTTTTTAAATTTTATTGTAGAGACGAGATCTCGCCAGGTTGCCCGGGCTGGTCCCAAACCTGCGGGCTCAGGCAATCCACTCGCCTCAGCCTCCCAAAAGTGCTGGGATTACAGGCTGAGCCATCGAGCCCGGTCAACATTTTTTTTTCATCCATTGCAATTACTCTAACTGTGCTTGACTTGACCGAGAGAGAGAGAGAGAGAGAGAGAGAGAGAGAGAGAGAGAGAGAGCAGCCAGAGGAAAAGAAATTAATTATTGAAGTCAAATGAAACCACTCTGCTAGATGCCTTGCAGACATTATCTCATTTAATCCAAAAGAACACTTTGTAGTTTTTGTTAGCCTCCTTTTTTAGAGGTAGAAACTGAGGCTTGGACAGGTTGCTTCTTGCAAGTAAAGAAAAGAAGGGGCTGAGCTCAGTGGCTCAGCCTGTAATCCCAGCACTTTGGGAAGCTGAGACGAGTGAATTGCCTGAGCCCGAGAGTTTGAGACCAGCCCGGGCAACTAGCCAAAACCCTGTCTCTGCAATAAATAAAAAATTAGCTGAGAGTGGTAGTGGGTGCCTGTGGTTCTGGTTGCTTGGAAGGCTGAGGCACAAGGTTCGCTGGAGCACAGCAGGTTGACGCTGGGGTGGCTGCAAGTGTGCCACTGCACTCCAGCCTGAGAAATGGAGTGAGACTCTAACTCAAAAAAAAAGGGACAAAAGTTGTAATGCTTAGATATCACAGAACGCAGGTCAGGATAAGCTTGTATTTAAACAAACAAACACAAAACTCCAATTAGAGAACACTATGCTTTGTTTCTCTCAATAATTAAGAAAAGCTTCAAGCCAGTACAACCCCAGCACTTTGAATTCATCAATGATCAAAGTAGCAGATCATTTAAGGGAAAAAACAGAAGACATTTGGATGGGGGGAAAAAAAACCAGACTCATGTCTACAAAGTGAATTGAATATTTCATGTTGCATTCAGTTGTTATGTTATATATGCAGGTACAATTTATTAACACATACACTTTTTTTGTCAAATTTTACATATTTGGGTATTATATCTACATTTGTGATTATTTCTTTTTTTTTGAGTTGGAGTCTCACTCAGTCGCCCAGACTGGAGTGCAGTGGCCGCTTCCGGCCACCGCAGCCTCACCTGCTGGGCTCCGGAGATCCCTCCGCCTCAGTCTTCCGAGTAGCCGGAATTACAGGCATGCGCTACCACGCCCAACTGATTTTTTTATTTATTGTAGAGATGAGGTCTCGCTGCCCAGGCGGGTCTCGAACCCGCGGGCTCAGGCAATCCACTCACCTCAGTCTCCCAAAGGCGCGGGATTACAGGCTGAGCCACCGAGCCCGGCTTGTGATTATTTCAATATTTAAATTTCTTAATGAAAACATGCATTTGTATGTGTGAAATTTTATATTTAATTTTATGGAAAAGACGATGTGCATTAAAATTATTTTTACCTCATATGATATTGTGACTATCTAAACATTAATTCTAATGTTATATAAGTGACAATTTTGCTTTCCCTTAGGTCTAAGTGTGTGGGGGTGAGGTTTCTTGGAGGATGAAAAGAAAATTAAAATTAACATAACTCACATTTGTCACACAAACACTGCTTCAATCAAATATACCCTAATAGTATTTTCTTCAAGCCTCTGAATTTAAGTACAAAAATGAATGAATGGTTCTGTGTGCTCTGCAGAGAAACTGAGAGGGGAAGACAAACTGTCACTGGGTAAAGTTGTGGAGGAGGGACATTTCTATCTTGCACTTTTGTAATAGATCCTCTTCTTCCAAGCTTTTTACCGGCACAGTTTTTTTTTATCTTCTCACACCCTTGCTCTTTTTAGCAGATACCCAATTCTTTTTCTTTTCTTCTCCAATCTGGCCCTCATCTGGGGACAAAGATAGAAAGAAATCGCAGTGATCATGACTACTAAGGCTTAATGACTGTCTTAGTTTATTCCTGATGCTATAATAAAATAACCTTTGACTAAGTAATGTATAAACAACGAACACTTATTTTGCACAGTTCTGAAGGCTGGGAGGTCCAAGATCATAGTGCCAGTAGATTTAGTGTCTAGTGAGGGCCTGTTCCATGGGTGGCCTTTTCTTGGGGTGTCCTTACATAGCAGAAAAATCAGAAGGGCAAAAGGGATACAGGGACCAGGCATCTCTCTGAGGCCTCTTTTATAAAGGCACTGATTCCATTCATGAGGGAGGAGATCTTATGAGTTAATCACTTCCCTCAAAGACCCCACCTTTTAGTACTATTGCACTGGGGATTAAGTTCCAACAAAAGAATTTTGGAGGGCCATGAACATTCAAACCATAGCTATGTCTTATTTCTTAAAACACATTGTAGGTTGAAAGAATGAAAATTGTGGTTGTTTAACAAACATTCACTCACTGTTCACTGTGTTTTTTAAACATGAACTCATTTAATTCTCATGATAGTTTATGAGATAGGTTTTGAGATAGGTTTTGTTTGTTTTTGTTTTTTGTTTGAGTCGAGGTCTTACTCTGTTACCCAGGCTGGAATGCAGTGGCATGACCATGGTTCACTGCAGCCTCAAGCTCCTGGCCTCAGGTGGTCCTTCTGTCTCAGTCTCCCACGTAGCTGGGACTACAGGCCTGTGCCACCACACCTAACTAATTTTTGCATTTTTTGTAGAGATGAGGTCTAACTATGTTACCTAGGCTGGTCTCAAACTCCTGGGCTTAAGTCATCCTCCTGCCTTGGCCTCCAAGAGTGCTGGAATTACAGATGTGAGCTACCATGCCTGATCCCTGAGGTAGGTTTTCAACTGTGGAGAAACTCAGATATTCAGTACAGAAAAGCTTGGGAAGCAATTGATCCTTTTATTTTTGAAATCATATCATAAAACAAAACCCTATTTGTTAGACAAGTGTTGTTTTTTACTATTTGATAGTATTCATGAGTCCAGCCAGTCATGATATAACATCTTGTGGTCAGTGTGATATGTGGCAGGGATGGCAGAGCTAATGGTGATATTCCATTGAAACCCCAGGACAGGGGTTTTATTGACTTTTATGACAAGTAGAAATGCTTTCACATTTAAGTAAAGTTTCATGGAGGCTGGGTGCAGTGGCTCACGCCTATAATCCCAGCATTTTGGGAGGCTGAGGTGAGAGGACTGCTTGAGCCCATGGGTTTGAGACCAGCCTGGGCAGCTTGGCAAGACCTCATCTCTACAATAAATAAAAAAATTAGTCAGGCATGGTGGTGCACATCTGTAGTTCCAGCTACTTGGAAGGCTAAGGCAGAAGGATCACCTGAGTCCAGCAGGTCAGGGCTGTGGTAACCATGAGCATGCTACCCCAGCCTGGGTGATAGACTCCAACTCAAAAAAAAGTTTCATAGAGTTTTGCTAATTCTTGAGTTTTTGCTGTTAGTATAGATGAAGTGTTATAAATTTTTGTTATAAGTAATGTCATATTTTATATCTAATATTTAAATATGTTAATTTTAAAAGTTAACTTTTTGACTTTTCTAATATCACAATATGATTCTTATTTTAAATGGAGTTATCTATAAACAATAGTTGCTTTTAGTTGTTAAAAACATACTTCATAGAGAAGCCCTTCTTCATAAGAATACGAATCAGTTCTATTCTTTCTTTGTAACAGTGCCTTATAGTGTTATTCATGCTTCCAGGCTATCATACATTGTTCTTATTTTATTTTTATTTACTTCTTTTTATTGTGTGAGGTATTTAAATGTGAAATACATTATCTTTTTAACTACTAAGAAATACTCTATTAGGGTTCTCTAAAAATCTCATAAATATATTTGAAAATCAAAGAATTATAATTCAGACAATACTAATTTTAACTTAATTATTACCTAGCTTTTAGAGTATATGAAAGAATCACTAAAAAAAAAATCTAAAGAGTGAAAACAGCAAAGAGGAAAAAGTATTGAAAGTAGATTAATTTTAATTAAGAAGTATAGAATTTCAATTTTTTTTTTTTTGAGTTGGAGTCTCACTCTGTCGCCCAGACTGGAGTGCAGTGGCCACTCCCAGCCACCGCAGCCTCGACCTGCTGGGCTCCGGGGATCCTTCCGCCTCAGCCTTCCGAGTAGCTGGAACTACAGGCATGCACTACCACACCCGGCTGATTTTTTGATTAATTGTAGAGATGAGGTCTCGCTGCCCAGGCGGGTCTCAAGCCCGCGGGCTCAGGCAATCCACTCACCTCAGCCTCCCAAAGGCACGGGATTACAGGCTGAGCCACCGAGCCCGGCAAATTTCAATTTCAATTTTAATTGTGATAATTTTTGATTTTTTCCCAAATCTCACATGATAAATTAATATAAAATATGTCCATTCTGAGATTTATAATTATACAGTAATTCGAATTGTTGCTTGATTTCTTAACTGATACTTTCTTAAATAAGTCTTTGAGAAAATAGTACAACTTTTCGATTAGGGTCATATATAGATAGGCCTATAATAGTAATTCTCAACCCTGCTTGGATTTTGGAATTAGTTGAGAAACTTGTAGAAAATTCCAGTATTGGAGCTCAGTCTCCAAAATTTCTAATTTAGATGAGGCCTGGTCATTTAACTGTCCCTTTCCCCACAAACAGTTCCTAACAAGAATCTAATATACAACCAGGGAATCAACCACGGACTATGTGATTTTAATATAATTGTTTCTACCACATATTTCTGTTTTCTAAAGGGATCCTTTACCCTTAAGTATAGAAAGTTTAATATTTCATAATGCCTCAATTCTACATCATTATGAATATGAATATTGTTGGTAGTCAATATTGATTTGATCCAACATGCTTAAAACTGAAATGTTGGCCGGACTCGGTGACTCAACCTATAATCTCAGTGCTTTGGGAGGCCGAGGCGAGTGAATTGCCTGAGGCTGCGGATTCGAGGCCCACTTGGGCAACTTGGAGAGACCTCTTCTCTACAATAAATCAAAAAATAGCCAGGCGTGGAAGCGTGCGCCTGTAGTTCCAGCTACTTGGAAGGCTGAGGCAGAAGGATCGCTGAAGCCCAGCAGTTTGAGGTTGCGGTGGCCGGGAGCATGCCACTGCACTCCAGTCTGGGCGATGGAGTGAGACTCCAACTCAAAAACAAAGCAAAACAAAACAACAAAAAAAAAAACTGAAATGTTTAGACAAATGTACTAAACTTGTTATAACATAAATTGATATAATAAAAAAGTCCATTTAGAAATTAAGGATTATCCATTGTTTTCTACTTCAGTGTTAGTTGAAGTAAGCATAACAAAAAATTTTCTGCAACTTGATTTGTCATTACATATTTAAATGGCTGTGGCATATTATATGAAACCTTTTTTTGATACCCTGACATTAATGACTCGTAGGAATTGCATCTACCCAATACCCAGGTTCTAGAACAAAATCTACAATTGGGAAGAATTCAGCTTTCCTTATGAACGTTGTTTAAATTCAGAAAAGCATCATCTGTCTTACAACCTCACTTTGTGCTTAAGAGATAAAGTTCTAGAACTAGTTTTAAAATTTTTTATTTTGTGTTAATTCTAGAGTTAGTATTGATGCTTGCCAACTTCCTATTTAATAAAAGTTGAATTCTAAATGATTATAATCCCACCGCCATGAGGAATTATGGAGAAGGAAAGTAAATAAAAACTTGTTACTGTAACGTGATAGCTAAGGAAAAGATTATAGGCCCTGTTATTTTCTGCCAAATTGCTGTAAATTTAAAGCACTAAGAAATAATTCATGCAAAATCAAAGCTGAAATGAAGATGTTCTCTTTTTGTTAAAGAATTTAGTTCAGTGTCTGTAAGTTGTCCTTAATACATCTAAAATCAGAAATGAGTCAATCTCTAGCTTAGTTATATACAGATTCCATGAGAGGCAGCATACAATCATGGGTTTGAAATAAGCATTAGATTTATTACCAAACTGTTAGTTTCCAATCACTATACTGGGCTTACTACAGTGTAAAGAAGACACTGTTCCAGTGATTCACATGAGAGTTCATCACATTTCAAAACATGTTTGAAATTTATTATTGAGCATCCTTTCCTATACAATTATCAGTACCAATCACATGTTGTAGATTAAGAAATAATTTTGATATGCACTAAATAAAGTATAAATACAGCAAACAATTATCAGGATATTTTACAAAAATAGGGTTTGGGACTTGGTTTGGGCATGGCCTTAATATTATTATCAATTTTTTGAGTTGGGGTATCAGTGAGTCACCCAGGCTGAAGTGAGTACTGTGGCATGATCATGGCTCACCGCAGCCTCAACCCTTTTGGTTCAGGCAATTCTTCTGCCTTAGCCTACCAACCAGCTGGGACTATGGGCACATACCACTGCACCTGGCTAATTTTTAATTTTAATTTTTACAGAGAAATGACCAAGCAATCTTCCTGCCTTGGCCTCCCTAAGTGTTTAGATTACAGGCTTGTCACTGCACCTGGTTTGGCATGTTCTTATTCCTGAGTGAAATGCTGAACACTGTACTGACAGGATATGAGATGCCTGTAAACCATGCCATATAGTAGTATCCAAATCAATCTAAGTGTTTCCTACAGTTGATTGTGGTAACATTCTTTCTGAAACAAGCATCTTGGGAGCCTAAGCAGATGCCACACTTGGGCATATGAATCTATTAGTGACTAAAAGGACCTTGGCATGGGGTAGAAGCACAGGTTTCTAACTCTTGGTTCAAAACATAGAGAACCTCAAGAGTTTTTGTGGTAGCTCTTATTTCTTGCAGCAGCAACACCAATATTGCTGGAAATTAAACACCAAATTTAATATTACAGATTACAAAATTCTAATGTAAGTTGAATTCACAGTCTTGCCAAGTCTGTCTCAGGAAAGCAAAAGCATCAGTTGGAAGTCATAGAACTTGGAAGCTTGAAATGGAAGCTTTGTCATTGGAAGGAACTTGGCTTTTCATGTCTGAGAGGTCTGCCCTTCCCTGCTTGAAAGCCCTGTAATAACTTCACCCAGGGCAGTTGCTTTGCAAGAGGATGCCCATTCTTCTCAAGATCTACCCCAACCATTTTTTGTTGTCACTAAACCTATTACTAGGGTCTTATCTCAGTATGCTCCAGTGGTACAAGTATAAAGTTTCACCCAGAAGGAAATAGCTTATGCACCAAGAAAATTGCTCAATTTTATTAATTTATATCGCCAATAATCTGGAAAATGTATGCAGCGGTAAATTCTAAGGGTGTTGATCCAAGAAGGATGTAATCTAACATTCAGTTGGGTCACATTAATTGATATAGGTGTGCTTAGTAGGGATTCTGAATTTAATGTATTAGCTTGTACTGTTGAAACTGACTCTAACAGTGTACTTGTTTGGTTGTCTGAAATTTAGACTCAGTAGTGGCCTATATGTGTAATGAGGAAAAGATACCAGAACTTCTTTGGATGAGTAGAAGCCAAAGACTTATGGAGTTAGGAATATTGGAGTGGATTTATGATGCATGTCATGCATAGCCATTCCCTAACGACATCTCCTGAGACAGCCCAGAGGACACTCACTTTACCAGGGCTTCGATACGTACATTTGTGCGAAGGGCACCTGCATTTTTGAACAGCTTTCTGATAACTGTCTTCCTTAGGTCAAATGGCAGCACTTAATTTCCCAAATCAGGCAGGGCACATTTATTGTAATGGGTAGCAGAGACATAGTGGTAATTAGAATGCTTTGACCTACAGGAATATTTGATGAAAGGCAGTCCTTCCAGTGGGTAGAATTTTAAGTTGTACGCTTGACTGTCCATTTTGTTTGATTTGAGATATGAATAGAAGGATACTGTATTAGTTTATCAAGGCTGCAGTAAAAAAGTACTACAAATTTGGTGGCTTAAACAACAGAAATTGATTTCCTCATAGTTGTAAAGACTAGAAGTCCAGGATCAAAGTGTCAGCAGGATTAGTTTCTTCTGAGTTCTCTTTCATTGGCTTATAAATGGCCATTTACTTCCTGTGCCTTCATATGATCTTTCCTCTGCATGTGTCTATGTCCTAATCTCCTCTTCTTATAAGGACACCAGTTATATTGGATCAAGGCCTACCCAAATGACCTCATTTTATCTTAATTACCTCTTTAGTATCCCATTTCCAAATAAAGTTACATTTTGTAGTACTGGGGGTTAGGATTTCAACATATGAATTTACAGGGGATACAGTTAATACCATGACATACATATCTACCCTAATATTTGAGCAATTGCTAATGGTTTGATGAGATGGTCAGAGACGTGGAAAGAACAGGATTGACAGATTAGATAAAGAAGTCTGGGAGACTGAGCATGGTGGCTCAAACTTGCAATTCTAGTACATTGGGAGGCCAAGACAGGAGGATTGCTTGAGCCCGGGAGTTCAAGACCAGCCTGTGCAGCATAGCGAGATGTCTTCTATACAAAATATCAAATAATTAGCTGGCTGTGGTGGCACACACCTATAATCCCAGATACTCTGGATGCTGAGACAGAAGGATCACATGAGCCCAGGAGGTTGAGGCTGCAGTGAGCCATAATAGCACCAATGCATTCCAGCCTGAGCAGCTGAGTGAAATCCCTACTCAAAAAAGAAGAGGTAGAAGGAGAAGAGAAGGTGGAAGAAGAAGGAGAAAAAGAGATAGTAGTAGTCTGGGAAAAAGATATATCTTTCTTTCTTTTTTTTTTTTGAGTTGGAGTCTCACTCTGTCACCCAGACTGGAGGGCAGTGGCCGCTCCTGGCCACTGCAGCCTCAACCTGCTGGGCTCCGGCAATCCTTCCGCCTCAGCCTTCGAAGTAGCCGGAATTACAGGCATGCGCTACCACTCCCGGCTGATTTTTTGATTTATTGTAGAGATGAGATCTCGCTGCCCAGGCGGGTCTCGAACCCGCGGGCTCAGGCAATCCACTCACCTCAGCCTCCCAAAGGCGCGGGATTACAGGCTGAGCCACAGAGCCCGGCTTAAGATGTATCTTTCTGAATAGGTATAGGTTATGAAGATATTTACTTCCCACATGAATGCTCATGAAAAATCATCTACTGCAGAGTATACTCAATAACCAGGTGAATAGATTTACTTATTTATTATCTAGACAACCTCTTTCACTAGTCACCCTGGTACTCACTCGTCAGTTGATACACAAAATAGCCATAGTGGCAGGACTGGTAGCTTAGGGTGAGTTTAACTTCACCTCTGTAAGGCTGATCTGGTTACCATTACTGCTGATTACTTGATGTGCCCACATCAGATAGAAGTAATGGATCAGACATCAGTCAGAATCGGACTGGTTGATACTCCCCAAGGACTCAGTGTTGTCTCTGATTTTGTCCTCACTGATATCAGAAACGTGTTCTGGATATAGATTTTCTTTCCCTGGCAGTATCACCATCTCTAGTCTTAGAGAATGCCTGCATGGTGTTCATGGTCATGGTATTCTGTACAACCTTCATTCTCACAAAGGAATTCATTTCATAGCAAAAGAATTGCAGGGATGGATTCATGGTCAGAGGTTCAATGGTCTTTCCATATATCCTGTCATCCAGTAGCAGCTGGCCTAAGAAAACTGTGGAATGGCCCCGTGTAGACTCACTTAGACCTCAGGTGAGAGACAACATCCTGAAACATGGGGCTCTATCTGAGAGAATGCAGTATGTGCTGTGGATCAGATATCCAGATATGATGCTCTGTCCCCCATAGCCAGACTATAGGGGTCTGGGATTTCAGAGATGGAAGTAGGAGTGGCTTCTCTTACACTTGAAACCCACTTCCAGAATGTTTAAATTTTTGTTTCCACAACTTTGGGTTCTGCTGGTTTGGGTTCTTGCTTCCCAAGGAAGGAATGTCTTCATCAGGCAACTTGCATGGTCTCATCAAATGAGAAGATGAAAATGTCATCTGGTTATTTCGGCTTCTCAATTCATGATCATAGAATGATCATTCCCAATTACCAAGGGATACAATTACTATCTTGGAGGTGTGTGTGTGTGTGTGTGTGTTGTGTGTGTGTGCGTGTGTGCATGCGCACTTGTATGTGTATACAAGCAAGGATGAAAATGTACAGAGCCGATCTTGTCCTAATTTTTCATAACTGGTCACAAGACTAGTTGATATCTATAACTTTCTTCTTCAACCATCTATCCCAGGTTTTGTTTGCCCTCTCTCAGCCAGAATCTCAGCTGGTCAAAGTCCTTTACTTGGCAGGGTGACCAAAACTTTCATTTGTGATGGATCTGAATTCTGCCATTTTTTAGTCGTTGCTGTTTTTCATTTACTTTTACTACTGGACATGCAATTACTAAGAAGTGCCCAAAGAATCCTCTGTGTTCCAGACATGGTCTCGTTGCCTTGTTGGGTGGCTTCAGCATAGTCACAAACAAGAAAATGAACATAATCATTACTCCAGAGAATTTTCTCATACTCTTTTATAATTCCTCCCTCCTGACCATTCTTGTCTTCTCCCATCTTCACATACCCAGATGACCTCTGATCTGCCTTCTATGACTAGATTATTTTGTGTTTTCTGGAATTCTATTTAAATTTGATCACACAGTATATACTCCTTTTTTTTGGTCCTGGCTTCTGTCACTCAGCATAATCATCTTGCAGTTCATCCATGTTGTTGGATGCATCAGTAGTTTAGTCATTTTTGCTTCTGAGTGTCTGGATATACCACAATTTGTTTATCCCTTCATTTATTGATGGAAATTTGGATTATTTCCAGTTTTTTTAATTTGGTTTTTTTTTTTTTTTTTTTTTTTGAGTTGGAGTCTCACTCTGTCGCCCAGACTGGAGTACAGTAGCAGCTCCCGGCCACCGCAGCCTCGACCTGCTGGGCTCCGGGGATCCTTCCGCCTCAGTCTTCCAAGTAGCCGGAATTACAGGCATGCGCTACCACCGCCCGGCTGATTTTTTGATTTATTGTAGAGATGAGGTCTCGCTGCCCAGGCGGGTCTCGAACCCTCAGGCTCAGGCAATCCACTCACCTCAGCCTCCCAAAGGCGTGGGATTACAGGCTGAGCCACTGAGCCCGGCTCCAGTTTTTTTTTAGATGGTGTCTCACTCTGTCACCCAGGCTGGAGTGCAGTGGTACAATCACAGCTCACTGCATTTCTCTACCTCCTGGGCTTAAGCCTCCCAAATAGCTGGGACTATAGGTGTGCACAACCACATCTGGCAAATTTTATGTTTTGTAGAGATAAGATCTTACTATGTTTTCCAGGCTGGTCTCAAACTCCTGGGCTCAGGTAATCCTCCTGCCTTGGCCTCCCAAAGTGCTGGATTACAGATGTGAGCTACCATGCCCGGCTATTTCCAGTTTCTGACAATTGAAGTAAAGCCTTCATGAACATTTGTGTTTAATTCATTATATGGACAAGACTTATTTCTCTTCTGTAAATACCTAAGAGTTGAATGGATGAATTAGATGATATTTCTGTGTTTAACTTTCAAAAGCCACCAAACACTTTTTAGAGTTGTACTATACTGTTATTTATTCCCACCATCATTATTTGAGAGATTTAGGTCCACATCCTCAGCAACACTTAGTATGGCCAGTCTTTTCAATATTAGACATCCTATTAGATATGTAGTAGTATCTCAATGTGGCTTTCATTTGCATGTCCCTAATGATCAATAAAACCATCATCACTATCAAGATCATGCACATATTGATCTCCTCAGAACATTTCCTTTGCATGTGCTTGTTTGTCATCATGTGTCATCTTTGGTAAAGTGATTATTCAAATCTTTTGCCTATTTTAAAATTGAATTATACGGTCTTATTATTAAGGAGCTTTAGATTTTGACATATATTTTGGGTACAAGTCTTTTATCATACATACATGATTTGCAAATATTTTCTCTGTGCAGCTTTTTTTTGTTTCATCCTCTTAACTGTATCTTTTGAAGATCAAAAGTCTTTAACTTTGATAAACTACAGAGCATCAGTTATTTTATGGATCATGTTTTTGTATCTAGAAATCTTTGTCTAAATTAATGTTATAAACATTTTCTCTTTTGTTTTCTTCTAGAATTTTTATAGTTTTTGGTTTTACTTTTAGGTCTATGATCCATTCTGTGTTCGTATTTGTATGTGGTGTGAGGTATGAATTAAAGTTTCGTAAATGGATATCCAATAGTTCCAGCACCATCTGTTGATAGCCAACAGTTCATCATACTAAATTTTCTCTGTACAAATAACTCATGTGGATTTTTTTCATGACTGATGCAACTATCTCTGGAATTGTGATCTGGATTTCTAAAGTATTTTCACTAATATTTTTGTCCATATATTCACAGCCTCGTGATAAATAGTGTTCAAATGGGATCCTTAAGACAAACTCATTGACAATAATGTTCATTCTGTTGCGAAACATTTTAAAGTTCTGGTTACTCAATATTTGATGATAAAAAATTTTAGGGAAAAACGAGTGGTTTTCTCAATCAATGCTCCCACATATTAAACATTGGACCCTAAGTATATCCATGAATATGAATTGAGGTAGGTATTTTATTCAGTGTTAATATAATACTTAAGTATTGAAAACAAATGTCTATACATTTTTTTCCTTGCAAATAGCTCTGGATATTTGGGTTGAAGTGATGGGCAATTTGGGTTGGAGGAAACCTACTGACTAACCAATCAACCAGCCAACCAACAAACCAACAAATAAACAAACTGATATCCAAATCCAAAATCAAAACAGTGGAATCAGTAAAATAAGGCATATCTAAAATGAATGTTTTTGTATCTTTATGGCAATGTAATCACTTATTGTATTGCTTTTTTTCCCCCAACTATTTTAAGGCCATATTAAAGATAGAAGAAATGATAAAATGAAGGCATAACAATTTAGAATCTCTTGGTGGTTTAAAGTTCTTGTCATTAAAGTCTTGAACTTCCAAACAGATTTTGTTTTAGTTACTGGCTGAAAGCAGAATGTGAGATCAGAAAGCATGAGGTTTGTACATTGAAACCAACTGCAGCCTGTGCATTCTCCTTTTCCACAATCTCAGGTTCAGGCCGGGTGCTGTGTCTCATGCCTGTAATCCCAGCACTTTGGGAGGCTGAGGTGGGAGGATTACTCAAGGCTAGAAGTTGAAGACAGCAAACCCAGGATTAGGTAGAGAAACAATGAGTATCTATATAGTTATGACCAAGCCTATTACTTAATAAGAGAGAATGGTCTTTTTAAGCTAATGGCTTGAAAGTACATATACCCTAAAAATGAAGGTTACATTTTGAGTGTATACAAACTACCAACTGGGCTGCTTCTTCTGCAACTGGACTAAGTATTCATTTGCTGCTGTAGGATGAGGAAGAAAAAAAGGCTAGGAATATTGAGAGACTTTCTAATGAGACCTGAAAAAGCCAGAATACATCTAAAATACTGAGTGTGAGTCCCATACCAGATTTTAGAACAAAGAATAAAGGAAGGGTGGTTAATAAACTACTCAAAAAGCAGAAACTATGTTAAAGATGATGTTTGGACTGTTAGGCTTTCTTCAGGCATAATATGTAAAATTAACATTTTTATATTTCTTTTTCTCTTCAAGGAAGGCCTCAAAGACAGAATGTTGCCTTTAACCTTATTCCACAGAGTAGTTTAAAAACTAGAAAAATATTGCTGAGGCAAAAATGATTGGGTCTCTGAAAGATCAGAATTCTATCTTTTTTTTTCTTTCAATAAGCAGGCACTGAAAACTTTATCCACAAAGTTATTCTTAGTTCAGAGTTCTATTCAGGGACTTTTGTGGTAAATAAATAAGACTAACTTAGATTTCACTGTACTTTTGGATTTGAGTGTTGCTTTCTTGTAGATTGTTTTACTTGAAACTTTACCTATTTTTCTAAAATAGTACTATTTACTTTTGAATCAAGTATTAAATTGTAAAATGATCTTAATTTAGACAACTGAAGTGTTCAATATATTTTATTTATGAATCCTCATAGCTTGAAGATATTATTACATTATGTGAAGATATTCTCTAGAAATTATTAAAGTCACAATGTTTTATTATTTTTGAATTTTTTAATGTAGTTTTTTGAAATAAATAAGCTAACAGTTTGTAAAAAATAAAAATGACAGAAGTCAAAGAACTAACTGCAAAAGTTACTAACAAGTTTGTCTTTTTTTGTCTAATTAGCAGACAAATATGCTTTTAAAAAAAGCTTATCTTTAACAGATATGGCCAGGTTTATTGTGCTATTCATTGAGGACTGTATGACCTTTTTCTAAAAATATAGGTATTTGCCAAAACTATCAACTATGTTGGTCAGTTGTCAATATCTAAAAATGGAAACTGTGCCTGTGCAGCCTAAGCAAAGAGAATTGCAAAGGGGACAGATGTTACTGATTACTAGAAGCTGACTCTAAAGCAAGTGTTTTGCACATATTATCTTATTTAATTCTCACAACAACCTCATAAAGATAAAGTAATTTACCCATTATCTTACAGCTAGAAACTCGTCATATTTAACACTGTAATGGAATGAACTGATAGCTCTTGTTCTTTCCATTATACAGAGCTTTCTCTTAACTATATACCAGGTAATATTCCTTCATTGATTTGGTGGAAAGCAGCTGAATAACCAATAGCACTTCATCTAATACTATGAAATGTATTAAATACTCATGTCACATTATATATCTTTAATATTAATTGTTATATATTCTATAAAAATAGCTGACTTACTATTTTTTACTACATAGGCATTAGACATTTTTAAAAATTCACATTTTTGTGTCAGAGATATTTTTGGCTTAATTTCCATAATCTTCAGTGCTGATATTTTATAATATTGATGAATTTCAATTTGTCATTTTTTTCTAGGAGCAAACAAATTAATGTAATCCAAATGACTAAGTAAAATAAGAAATTCTTTTTTTTTTTTGAGTTGGAGTTGGATTCTCACTCTGTCGCCCAGA